>NW_023253314.1:0-4022 GCF_002007445.2 Ailuropoda melanoleuca
GATGTCTCTATTTCTTCTATCATGTGAATAAATATTTTTGTTCCATATATTTAGTTTGCTCTTCAAAAGTTTGGGAATATCAATTCAGTGTATGTGCAAGGCTATATATTAAAAGCAGGGCCTCCAGAGTAAGGCTGCTGGGTTAAATCGTTGATTGGTCATTTATTAGCTCTAAGACCTTGTATATGTCTTTTAACCTTTTTTTTTTCTGGTGTGTGTATCAGTTTTCTAATCTAAAAATGAAGATACTAATATTACCTGTCTTTTGAAGATTTGATAAAGATTAAATAATTAATGCATGTTTGATAGGTATAAGAAAGATAAGCAAGGGTTTCCCTGTGTTTACTCTGTTTGATGTTCATTTAGCATCATTATCTGTAAATTTATTTGTTTCATCAAATTTGGGATATTTTCAGCCCTTACTTATGCAAATAATATTTCTATTCCATTCTCTCTTCTCCTTCTGAGATTCCCATTACCTATATTTTAGATTATTTGCTATTTAACAGGTCCCTGAGTCTCTGTTCTGCTTTCACAATTTGATGTTTTTCATATGTGATAGTTACTACTGATCTATATTCAAGTTTTTTTTTTACTTTCCTCTTATCTATTCTAGGCTTAGGTTGTTAAATTCATCCTGTGAAATTTTTAGTTCAGCTATTGTATATTTCAGTTCTTAAGTTTTCGTTTTGTTAGGTTTAACTTACATATCTCTGCCGAGATTTATCATTTTATTTATTGTGAGCTTATTTTGTTTTACTTCATTCAGAATAGTTCCAGAAGTTTCCCTGTTAGTTTCAACATCTGTTTCACCTCAGGATTGATCTTGTTTGATTTTTTATTGCTGTTGAAATGTCTTCCACTTTGTGTATGTGTGGTTTTTACATTTTTTGGGGTATGTTAAGCGGTTTTGGATTGGATTCCAGATACTTATGACTATTAAATTGTGGGGATTTTGGATTCTGTTATTTTTCTCCAATGAGTGCAGTTTCTTTATCAGGCTATTATCTTGGCTGAAATGGACATGTACACTCTGTTTCTTTAATGGAAACTATAATGTCAATTCTTGTTCTTTTTGTTTGTTTGCTTTTGCTAATCTGCTTCGATTCTGTGCTACACATGCATGTTTCGGGGGCCAGTAGAAAATATGGGTAGACAGCATTTAGGATTCAATCTCCAAATGGCTCTTTCCCTTCAAGGGTTTCCACACTTTCTTCAGCATGCATGGTATACATGATTTTAGTTTTCTTTTTCTCTTGGTCAGAAAAACTGAAATCTTCCCACTGGCACCTATCTTGCATGTGACATGTCAACACCACTTATCCTCTTGCTAACAGTCATGAAAATGGGAATTTTCTTGGTATAGCTCCTCTCTTCCCTTGCAGATGTTTACACAGTGCAAGAATCTGTCCACTGTACTCTTTTACCTTCAGGCAATTGCTTTTTGTATGGTGTCTGAATTTTACAGTTATTTTCTGTGGGGGGAGCTGTCTGGCATGGTATTTACTCTGTACTAGAATCAGAAATCCTTATTTTTGAAAAATTTGTTCCTTTGTTTTAACCGAGCTTTGAGTCAAAGTAATAGCAAATAGGTGTTTTTTATTCAACCAGCTCTGACTAAAATTTCTTCCAATTTGATTTCTTTTAATAAAGGACTGAAACATACCTAGTTTACAGTTCTCTGTCTTTGTAAATCTCTTTATAGCAAACTTAAGCATTGAAAGACAAGGTTGTTTTTGTTGAACCTGTATTTAAAACCATAGTCTATCCACTATCATGTTTCAAAGCACAACTCCAAGAATGAGCGAGGAGTTGCATAATGAGGCAGAACTAGACTACTTGTTAACTGGATAACACTGGGTAAGTTGTGAATTATTGTGTACTTCAGTTTGTCTGTGCATGTGGACAAAAATATCTACTCCAGAGGACAATGTTGAGGATTAAATGAGATGATGAATATAAAGTCTCTATAAAAGAGTAAGTAATAAGGGGAGCCTGGTGGCTCAGTCAGCTAAATGTCTGCCTCAGCTCAGGTCATGATCCCAGGGTCCTGGGATTGAGCCCCATGTTGGGCTTCCTGCTCAGTGGGGAACCTGCTTCTCCCTCTGCCTGCTGCTGTCCCTGCTTGTGCTCTCTTTCTGTCAAATAAATAAAATATTTTAAAAAAAAGAGTAGGAAATAAGAAAGTGTTTTTTCTTCTCCCATCGAACTCCTCATTTCACATTGTGCCCAAAGATGCAGGTAATAGGGCTTCCTAGATTATTATACCTTTCATGCAAAGGTGAGGGTATCTCTAAAACTTAAGGTAACCCACATATCCTGTATATCAGTAATATTACCTTGAGAACTCATTTTTAATATGCTGACAAATAAGCATTAATTTCACTAATGAAGCCCCATTTTTAATACTCATTATTTTCATTAGAAAAATCTAGTATTGATCAGAAATAAAGGTAGCTGAAGCCCTTGGAGTAGCTGCATCTGAAGTGTGGATTTGCTGATATAATGCTTAGGTGACCATCCGTGGAACATGAATTTTCAGTTGTGATAATTGATTGAATCTAGGGTATAACTTAAGCTGAAGAGCAGATACATAGTACCATACTATCTATGTTGAAGCAAATTTCACAAGTGCATTTGTTATTCTGAAAATTTCAAATTGTAAGTGTTCATGGCTTATAAAATTCTGACTCAGGGATTCTAGGATTCAAGACTACTATTAGTTAAATCTAAGCCATATCAAGATTTAAGTCTAATTTTATATCATAGTTGGGAAGCAAATCTACTATGGCATAGTAGTTCCAGAATTTCTGAATCTGTTTGGAAGGAGATTCTAAGAAACTTGTATTGAAGCTGTGTTTTCATAACAAGATCACTATTTTTACTACTTGATGCTTATTTGGATAGCTTTGAATATGAGATTATGGGGGACCTGGCTTTGATATTTTCACTGGACAAACTTATGAAATATAGCTCTTTAAAAAGTTGAGGTGGATATGGGTTTTATTTTTAATAATCCATGTGCAATACATATAAGGCATTGATGCCCAATTTAAAAAATTTTGAATATTTGGNAATAAGGCATTGATGCCCAACTTAAAAAATTTTGAATATTTGGTTATTCTGAACTGTATAAGAGACAAGATTATCTATCTATCATTTGAAGTGGGAGGCTTTAAAACAAAGTTTGATTTGAGCTCCACAAATGACTGTAAGGTAAAGTTCCTTTTCTGTAACATTAAGCATTAGTGTGTTTTCATGGTCCATACATAATGGCAGGTCTAATAAGAAACACGTTTATGGTCTAATAAAAGTGTTATTTTAGATCCATATTTGTTTTTCCTAAGAAATTGGTAAATTGGAGTATAACACAATAATAAATCTGTGTTGTCATTTATATATAGTTTTGTGGACCAATTACAATTTTTAATATGATTATTGAAAGCTATTTACAAGGCTGCCTAACCACTATGAGACTTCACTTTTGTAATTTATATGTCTATGATTCTTTGAAAGCAAATTATATTTGTAAATTGCCTGGTGATGAAAGAAGCTGTATAAAATTTATAATTTCTTCCTTAGACTGCAAATTATAGTGAAACATTTAAACATATGATTGTCAATAAGTATGGGGTTTTTTTCCCCTTAAATAAACACTCCTGCCCTAAAATCTTACTCTTTTCTGTTCTTTAGAAACTAGAGTAATTTACTCTTTGTTCTTAAGAAGTCTCTAATTTCCAAAGCTGTTCTGTGTTTCAAAAAGGCTTAACGCTATCATGTGGTCCCCTCAAGCTTAGACAAATAATGATTTGGAGATCTCTAGCATATGGAAGATAGAGAGCATCCTGTGAGAGAAAACAAAATAAGAAAAACAATAGGATAGAGGAAATAGCCCTGAGGAAAGCCAACATTAGGAAAAAGAAAGAATTTTAGGCAAGGGTAGTCTGGAACTCATAGGCAGATGCAATAGTAAGCTTATTATAGGCAAAGAAAAATTGTGAAGAAAAGGGAAGACAGCCAAA
>NW_023253315.1:0-5427 GCF_002007445.2 Ailuropoda melanoleuca
GTGTGTGTGTGTGTGTGTGTGTGTGTGTGTGTGTGTGTGTGTACGGAGAGGTAGAAAGGGAGAGAGGGAGGGAGGAAAGGAGGGAGATACTGAGACTGGGAGATAGAGCTTTAATTTGAGGAATTGGCTTACATGATTTTGGGGGCACAGTCCCAAATTGGCAGGTCCGACCAGGCCAGCAGGCAGCCCAGGAAAGAGTCGATATTAAAGCTTGAGTCCAAAGGCAGTCTAAAAGGCAGAATCCCTTTGTCCTTGTGGAATCTGTCTTTTCTCTTCAGGTTTTTGATTGGATGAGACCCACTTAAATTATGGAAGGTAACTGCTTTACTTAGAGTCTACTGATTTCAATGTTATTACACTAAAAACAAATTCTTCACAGTAACATGTAGACTGGTGTTTGACCTAAAACTGAGCACCAAAGGACCAGCCAAGTTGACGCATGAAATCAACCACCACAAGTGGTAGGGATTTATAAAATCTGGAACATTTGGGGGATGCAGGTTGGGCCTCCCTGAATGGAAGGTAGTGTACAAGCTCAGAGGGACTCAGGTGCAAAATATCAGACCTGCCCTAAAGCACCCATTTTCTGAGAACCAGACTTGTCTTACAGTGTTGCGAGAATCCAGAGTTCTCCTTCTTCCCACCTTTGATCAGAGAAAACATAAAGGAGAGAGAGAGAGGGAGATGGCGCCCCCTTGCTGTCTCTGTTCTTCTCCATTAGCTTCCATCCTTAACCAGTTCAGGTTCCCTTTTCCCACTGCCCCCACCCTCTACCCCACCAAAACCAACTTGCCAAAGGACTGTACCATTGTCGAAAACTCTCTCTGTCTGCAGGAAGAAGGCAGGCTGATGACCTCAATGTTCCCACGTGGAGAAAATCCAACCACAGCTTAGGTAAAGGCAGGTATACAGAGAGAAAATCTGAAATATTTATCTAGAGGTACAAGACCCTGCCTGAAGAGTGTCATGTACTCCATGTGCCACCAATGTATCCTGCAAAATGTCACTTCCTTTAAAGGTCACAAGCTCTATCGATTCCTGATTCTCTTTGTAGCAGATTCCAAACAATTATTTACATGATAGATTAGATGAGTGGATGGTTTAAGACGGTCTGGCATTCTTATCAAAATGGAGAGGAAAGGGAATTTTCTTTAAGAATGCCACACTGCATAAGCTATCAGTGATAATTCTGTGTATTATGTATTGCCTACTAATTATAGTTTTGCATGCTCCTGTCCGCCTCCTTCCCTCCCTCTGAACAGCCTCCTTTCCCCTTTCTTCCTTTCCCTTTTGCTACCTTCTTTCTCCTTTCTTTCTTTCTCCTTCCTTTCTCCTCCCTTTCTTCCTCTATAAATGCACATTGAGTGCCTACTGTGTGCCAGGCTGCTGTGCAATGTAATGGTATAACAACAGTAAACAATAAACATAGACCCATTATCATAGAGCTTATATTTTAGGGGAGGGGTGGGAGAGACAGGCGTTCAGCACAAATAGCCATAAATAATAAGTGCTATGAAAGAAAGGTATTGGGGGCATGAGAGCCTGTAGCAGGAGGACTTGATCTAGTTCATGCTGTAGAGTGCTGAAGAAGGAAAATTTTTAGAACTGAGAGAATCAGGAGTAGAAAAGTTTATTGGGTGAAAAGAAGGATAGAACATTCCAGAAAAGGGAAAAGTATTTGCCAGGGTCCTGCTGTGGGAGGGAGTTATCTCATATTTGGAACAGAGGGAAAACCAAAGAGGGGGTGGACGTGGTAGGGGGCGATGGAGATGGGTGCATAGGTGGGCAGGGGCTTCCCTAACAGGTTTGAGCTCTGATCTGGGAGGTTAGCATTGGCAAGGCCACCAGCCTGGCATGTGAAGAACAGATGGTAGGTGTTGGGGAGGACATCACCAGAGCTGTAAGGAGCCCAGGTGAGACATGATGGCTTTGACTCAGGTGATTTCCATGAGGAGGGAGGCAAATATTTGGAATCCAGAGAGATTCAAGAAATAAAAGAAGCTGAACTATTTGACAAGCTTTGTGACCTTGCATAAAGAAGTCAGTTAACTACCTTGACCTCAGACTCCTTATGAGCAAAGTGGGCTATTATTACCTGCCCTGCTTTCTTTGTTCCCAAGGAATCTTTGGCTATCTACCAGATATAATTCACCCTGCCATGAACCATGGGTATGAACCACAAGTGACCCCTGTTCCCAAGGAAGAGAGCCAGAGAAGGGCCCCTAATTGGCTCTGGGAGGCCAGAGAGGACTTTCAGGAGGAGGCACTGTATCAGCCAACTATGAAAGGATGCGTAGGAGTTTGCCGGTGAGGCAGATATGGAGGATTGAGTAAGGGGCATCAAGAGGAAATGATGTAATACTTCATAGCAACAGTTCTTACCAGGGGTAATTTGCCCCTCAAAATGTCTGGAGACACATGATTACCACAACCAGGCTGGGGGTTACTTGTAGATAGTGGTTAGAGGCCAGGGATTCTGCTAAACATCCTACAATTCACAGGGCAGTCTTCTACCACAAAGAAGTACCTAAACCCAAATGTCAGCTGTGCTGAGGTTCAGAAACTCTGCCTTTTAGTATAATTGATGTAATAATACATGTGAAAAGTTTTCGCAAATTATGAAATTCTGTACGTGGGTAAAGTCTTCAGGTTTCCTAATCCTTGATGACATTTATGAGATACGACTAAGGAGTCAAAATGACTTCCTAACGCACACAAACATATACTCATACTCTGTCGTAGTACCCCGTGTGTCTGCTGAGAAGCAGGGAGAACAAAATGGGAGAACAAAGTAATAAGAGTGTGGGCAAATGCAGTCCCTGGAGGGGGGGACGTGGAGCTGGATGCTGGAATGGCCGGCCTTCTAAACTGTGTGAATTGACAGGCTCATTTTGATAGATAATCCCATGTGTTTGCATGTGGAGGCAGATCAGTGATACCCATGACTCTGCTCTCATTTCTGAGCATCAAATCCTGAAGCAAAGTGGAGCCCAGAATGACCTAAAATGGGGCATATCATTGGATGCTTTTGTTTCTTCTCCCCTCTCCTGAGGAAGATCTGAGTCCACTGGCCTTAGGCAGAGCTCACTTCATCCAAATGCAGCTTCTTGAAAGGTGGGAGTGACGAGAGGCTAAGAGCATGCTGTCTCATCAGGAATACTATTGAGTTGCAGGACTCTTTAGATTTTGGACAGGGCTAGAATTTTTTTTGTGGGGGAGGGGTTGAATGGAATAATAACATCAACACACTTAAAAAAACCAACACAAACCAATTTTGTGAGACCAATAATGGAATGTCACATGTAACCCGAATATTCTCTGGTACTGTGAAATCATAGTTCTCAAATCTGGAACTCTCAAGATTAAGGAAGAATGAGCTTCTGATGGTCTGAAATGAAATTTACCTTGCTTTATGGGACTCCTTGCTTTGCTCTCTGTGATTTCTTTGTTGATATTTCAAACCCATCATCAGTCCCATTGTTTCAAGTGCAACGAAGGTGACAATGGCTCTGAATAATTGTTGATAGGCATATCAGTAGACGGCATTCTTGTGCTGTTTTATATCTATTCCTGTGGATTATTTCTGAATGCCTTATAGTAATCCCCCTATTCTTAAAATCCGTTAATGACCCTGCATTTCCTACTTAATGAAGTACAAACTCCTTAGCTTGTGTCAAAGCAACAGAATCTGCCTGCCTCAAGCAAATGGGGTAGCTCAGTAAATCAAAGGAAGAAACCTGGGGAATGAGACCATCCTGGGAATGATAGGACACAGGGATGCCCCCAGAGGTCTCAGAGGCTAGAGTGCATGACCTGCTTTCTAGAAAACTGCCAGAGAATGACTCAGGTTCAACCACTCTTGATGACTGGTGTTTGAAGAATACTCATATTCCCAGAAGAGAGAATATGATCAGTCCAGCTTGAGTCAAGTGGTCTTTTTTCCATCTTGGACCAATCACTGTGGCCTGGGGGAGGTACTAGAATTGGCCTAATTTGGGTCATTTGGATGTGCTGGCATCTCTTACCAGCACCAGAGAGAGATGCTGGGGAGACACAAGCAAGCCTCTACAAACCTGTGCCTAGTGTTCTCCACAGCTTACCCAGACAACCTATTTGGGCAATAGATATACACCCAGTACACGCACTGTGTTCTTTATCAAAACTGAACTCTAATTTGGGATATATTTCACGTATTTTATAACTTCCCTACTCCACACCTTTGTTCATAATGTTTACATTTCTCCACAACTTGGTTCCTCCTCAAAGCCTCAAGGTCAAGTGCTGCCTTTCTCTAACATTTTACAGATTCCAGTTGCAGGGGGTTGGTTTCTCCACATTTTGGATTCTAGTAGCACTTTTTTTCTTGACACTCTGGTTGTGGGTGTGAGACATGAGGTGGGGACAGGGAGCCAGAGTGTGGTAGAAAAGGCAGGATGGGGGAGGATGGATGGTGAAGGGGCTTGGGTCAGGACGGTAGTGGAGAGGAGAGGTCTAAGCAGAAGAGAAGGCAGTGTAGATGAGGAATTAAGTGATGAAGTGTAGAAGGCAGTGTAGCTGAGAGTCAAACAGGCCTGGATTTGGAGCTGATTTCCACTTTCTGACTATGTGACATTGGCTTTATCTTCATGTCTCCTCCCTGTGTCTCATTTCCTTATCTATTAAGTAGGAATCATGATGTTTACTTCACCATTTATATATTTGTAAGGATGGAGCACAGTAATTAAGGTATAGCATGGAAATCAGAAATTAAAGACTTTGATTTCTTACACCATAGTTGTTAAAATGTAAATTATAATTATAAAAAATAATTCAAAACTTTCATAAAATCTAAAAGATGCTAGTCTAACTTTTGTCTTTCTCACTAAAAATAAAGAGGAAAATGTTGGGGAATATTCATCCTTAAGTATTGGAAAAAAAAAAAAAGACCAGGTGGGGCAAAACCTTTGAAGAATACTCATTTTCTTATGTTAAACACAATATTTTCTCCATAATTTCAATGAGTTCATGAGATAAAGCAAACCCTAAAGTATCAGTTTCACCACTTAAATGTGTAAATTGCTTGGAAACTTTGCTTACTTAAAATTATAAAATATATTTATGATAGGAACCTGATTTGTTCACCTAAGCTATAAAATGAACTTACCGGTCTTATTTTAATTTAGCTCATTGTTACAGATATCACATGGATATTGTTGATCAGAAAAAAGGGAAAGAAAATAAATCCTCAAGCCACAGGTCCAATTTTTCTTTTGTAATGATAAGTAATGATAAATGAATAAAGAAGTGCCTTTAGCAAATTCATATCAAAATACAACATGTATTAGTCTGCTCAGGCTGCCATAACAAAACATCATGGACTGGGTACTTGAATAGCAGATGTTTATTTTCTCATAGTTCTGGAGGCTTTATGAGATCAGGTTTTCTTTT
>NW_023253316.1:0-5481 GCF_002007445.2 Ailuropoda melanoleuca
TTTTGAAATAGCTTTAGGAGAATAGGTACTATTTCTTTTTTGAATGTTTGGTTGAATTCCCCAGGAAAACCCACCAGGCCTGTAGTTTTGTTACTTGGAAGGTTGTTTATCTCTGACTCAATCTCTTCATAATTAATTGGCCTGTTTAAGAAACCTATTTTTTCCTGTTTCAGTCTTGGTAGTTTATATGTTTCCAGGAAGGCCTCCATCTCTTCCAGATTGCTTAATTTATTGGCAAATAGCTGTTTATAAAAGTTTCTAATAATACTTCCAATTTCATAGGTGTTGGTCATGACTTCTCCTTATTCATTCATATTTTTATTAATTTGAGTCCTCTCTCTTTGCTTTTGGGTAAGTGTTGCCAGTGGTCTGTCAATTCTATTGATTCTCTCAAACAACCAGATTCTAGTTCTGTTGCTATGCTTTACTGTACTTCTGTTTTCAAATTCATTAATTTCTGCTCTAATTTTCGTCAACTGCTTCCTCATGAGTGAATTAGGCCTGTCCCTCTGTTGGTGTTCCAGCTTCATNCTTGGTGTTCCAGCTTCTTGAGATGAGAATATAAAAACTGCATTTTAGATTTTTCTATTCTTTTGAGTGAGACTTGGATGGGTATGTATTTCTCCCTTAGGACTGCCTTTGTAGTATACCATAGATTTTGGACTGTTGTGTTTTCATTCTCATTGGTCTCCATAAATTCCTTAAATTGATTTTTGATTTCCTGATTTATCGAGTCATTCCTGAGCAGGATGGTTCTTAGTCTCCAAGTGTTTGAGTTTCTTCCAAATTTTTCTTTGTGGTTGAGTTCCAATTTCAGAGCATTGTGGTCTGAGACTATGCAGGGGATAATTTCAATCTTTTGGTATTGGTTGAGACCTGTTTTGTGTCCCAGAACATGGTCTATTCTTGAGAATGTTCCATAGGCATTAGAATATAATGAGTATTCTTTGGTTCTGGGGTGTAGTGTTTTATATATATCTCTGAGGTCCAACTCGTCGAGTATGGCATTCAAAGCCTTCGATTCTTTGCTTAGTTTTTGCCATGGTGTTCTATTTCTGATAGTGGGGTGTTGAGGTCCCCTACTATTAATGTATTTTTATCTATGTGTCTTTTTCTTTCTGGTTTAGAGTTGGCTTGTGTATCTTGCTGGTCCACAGTTGGGGGCATATATATTTATAATTTTCATATCCACTTGTTGGATACATCCTTTGAGAATAATATAGTGTCCTTCTGTTTCTCTAACTATAGTCTTTAGTTTAAAATCTCATCTGTCTGATACGAGAATTGCTACCCCAGGTTTCTTTTGACGTCCTTTGGCATGAAAGATGGTATTCCAACCCTTTACTTTCAGTCTGAATGTATCTTTAGGTTCAAAATGAGTCTCTTGTAGATAAAAAATGGATGGGTCATGTCTTTTTATACAATCTGCAACCCTGTGGCATTTTAATTACATTGCCACAACCACTTATGAAACGGAGTCCACATTTATCAAAGATACTGTACGTTGTAAGATGTGTGCTTTCACTCACACTTCTGCAAGTACTTCCATCTTCATTACAGAAGTTGCATATTGAAGTTGTTTTCCAAAGGGTGTTCTTACCAGAGCATAGAGCATGTTCCTTAGGTTTTCATACACATGTTTGGAACATACATCCATCTTCCTGAAGGTAGATGTGATTTGGAAGGTTGTCTCTAGATGGTGCTCTTTCTTAGTGTTAAGGGTATGGCACTTCTCTTAAGGTCCAACACAGATATTTGAAAAAGCTTCTCTCTTCATGCATCAGGATGCTTGAAGTTGCATTCTCTATACAGAGTCTTGGTGCTCAGAGTTGAGAAAAGGCATTTCTTTACACGTTCCTTCACTCTTGAGCCAATGCTTCCAGCTTCATGAGAGTAGATGTGAGGTTCAGAGGGTTTTCTACGGAGCTCTTTCATAAAGTTAAGCATACACTAATTTCCTTATGCTGAGAAACATACTTCTGAGAATGCTTCCAACTCTATGAAAGAAGACGTGCCTTGAAGGATGGATTCGGTACGGTTCTTTTTTGAAGGTAAGTCTCTGCCACTTTCCTTATGCTTTCAACACAACATTGCTACGTTTCTGTCTTCATGACAGAAGTTGTGGGTTGTAAGATGATATCTATCCAGTGTTCCTACCTACTATTAACCTTATGGCACTTTCCTTAATGTTCAACACAGAGGGAAGAAAAGCCTGGTTGATTCATTCTTCAGGAGGTGGGTTCGATATTGCAGTCTATCTATGCAGACTTGGTTCTCAGAATTAAGTAGACCGCATGTACTTTACCTGCTTGCACACACTCTTTTCAAGGCTTCCATCTTCATGTCAGAACTTGCGAGTTGAGACATGGTGTCTATACAGTGTTCTTTTATAGAGTTAAGCCAAGCGCTTTTTGTTTATGTTTTCATACACACTTTTGCACATGCTTCCATTTTCATGACAGAAGACAGTGAGATACAACATGCTTTCTTACGTTGTTCTTTCTTACACTTCAGTATTTGGCACTTTCCTTATGTATCTTAGACACCTGTGCAAACGGATTCATCTACACGACCAAAGATGTGAGTTGAAATATGGCTTCAATACAATGTTCTTTCTTAAAGACTGGTTAGTGGCTCTTTCCTTTTGCTTTCATTCCCACTCTGAAACATGCTTCCATCATTATGACAGACGATGGGAGTTGGAAGACCCCTTCCATGCCCTATTCTTACTGAGAGTTACGTCTATGGCAGTTTACTTAAGGTTCAACACACGTATTGGGAATCCCTGGTATCATCACTGATTAATGTTGCCGTCTCTCGACACAAACTTGGTTCGCTGAATTGACTAATGGCATTTTCTTTACGTTTGCCTACAACCGTTTCGAAAGGCTTTCCTTCTCATGACAGATGTAAGTTGAGAGATGCTTTCTGTGTAGTGTTCTTANGTGTTCTTATGTAGTTAAATGAAGGGCATTATCCTAAACCTTTCAGATGCCATTTTGCACAGAGCTCCCAGGTCATGACACCAGATGTGAGGTGAAAGATGCTTTTATATAGAGTGTTAGCTTCTAGCATAAAGCAGGTGACACCTTCCTTATTTATTCGTGCACATTGTTGAAAAACATGCCACCTTCCTAACAGAAGATGTGACTTGGAAGATGGTGTCTATTCGGTGTTCTGACCGAGATTTTTGTATATTTCCGTTTCCTTAAGGTTCAACACATGTATTCGAAAATGCGTGTATGTTCATGGGTCACGATGTTAGTTTGATGTTGCCTTCTATCAACACAGACTTGGTTCACACAACTACTTAGATATAAAATCTCTTTATGCTTTCACTCACACCTCTGAAAGTATTTCCATCTTCATTACAGAAGATGTGAGTTGGAAGATCTTTTCCAAAGGGTGTTCTTACATGAGCATACTTCACGTTCCTTAGGTTTTCATTCACACTTTTGGAGAATACATCCATCTTCATGAACGTAGATGTGATTTGGTAGGTTGTCTCTAGATGATGCTCTTTCATAGTGTTAAGCATATGGTACTTCTCTTAAGGTTCAACACAGATATTTGAAAAAGCTTCTCTCTCCATGCATCAGGATGTTTGAAGTAGCATTCTCTATGCAGACTCTTGGTGAAAAGGGTTGAGTAAATGGCATTTCGTTACACATTCCCTTGCCATTAGCCAAAACTTCCAGCATCATGAGAGACAATGTGAGTTTCATACGGTTTTCTTTGGAGTTCTTTCATAAGTTAAGCATATGATAATTTCCTTATGTTGAGCAACACATTCTGAGAATGCTTCCAACTCCATGAANATTCCAACTCCATAAATGAAGACGTGCTTTGAACAATGGATTTGGTACGGTCCTTTCTTCAAGCTAACTCTCTGCCACTTTCCTTACGCTTTCAACACAACCTTGCAAACGTTTCCATCATCATGACAGAAGTTATGGGTTGAAAGCTGCTCTTTATCCAGTGNATGCTCTTTATCTAGTGTTCTCACCTACTATTAAGCTTATGGCACTTTCCTTAATGTTCAACACACAGGAAAGAAAATCCTGGTTGATTCATTCGTCAGGAGGTGGGTTTGACATTGCAGTCTATCTACACAGACTTGGTTCTCAGAATTAAGTAGATGGCACTTTCTTTACACGTCACACACACTCTTGCCAAAGCTTCCATCTTCACGACAGAAGTTGCGTGTTGAGACATGGTGTCCATACACTGTTCTTTTGTAGAGTTAAGCCAAGTGCTTTTTGTTTATGTTTTCATACACACTTTTGCACATGCTTCCATTTTCACGACAGAAGCCTCTGAGATGAAAGATGCTTTCTCTACAGTGTTCTTTCTTAGACATCAGTGTATGCTATGTTCCTATAATTTTTAGACACCTGTGCAAATGGTTTCATCTTCATGAACGGAGATGTGAGTTGAAAGATGGCTTCGATACAGTATTCCTTCTTAAAGATTGGTTAATGGGCCTTTCCTTAGCTTCATTGCCACTCTGAAACATGCTTCCATCATCATTACAGATGATGGGATTTGTAAGACCCTTTTCAACCCCCCTTCTTACTAAGAGTTACATCTATGGCATTACCTGTACAGTTCAATACACATATTGGGATACCCTGGTGTCTTCACTGATGAACGTTGCTGCCTCTCGACACAAACTTGGTTCGCTGAATTGACTGATGGCACTTTCTTTTTGTTTTCACATAACCATTTCAAACGGCTTTCCTCCTCATGACAGATGTGAGTTGAGAGATTCTTTCTGTGTAGTGTCCTTATGTAGTTAAATGAAGGACATTATCTTGATCCTTGTAGACCCCCTTTTGCACAATGCTCCCACTTCATGACACCAGATGTGAGGTGAAGTGTTCTCTCCTAAACCAAAAGCAGGGGTCACCTTCCTTATGCATTCGGGGACACTTTTGAAAAATTTCCACCTTCCTAACAAAAAATGTGACTTGGAAGATTGCGTCTATGAGTTGTTCTGACCGATATTTGTGTATTTTGCCCTTTCCTTAAAGTTCAACATACGTATTGGAAAATGCGTGTATGTTCATGGGTCACAATGTTAGTTCGATGTTGCCTTCTATCAACACAAACTTGGTTCTCACTAATACTTAGATAGAACCTCTCCTTATGCTTTCTCGAACACTTCTGCAAGTACTTCCATCTTCATTACAGAAGATGTGAGTGGGAAAATCTTTTCCAAAGTCTGTTCCTACATGACCATAAGCACGTTCCTTAGGTTTTCATACACACTTTTAAAATACATCCATCTTCATGAAGATAGATGTGTTTTGGAAGGCTGTCTCTAGATGGTGCTCTCTTTTAGTGTTAAGTGTATGGACTTCTCTTACGGTTCAACACAGATTTTTTTTTTATTATTATTATATTATGTTAGTCACCATACAGTACATCCCCGGATTCCGATGTAAAGTTCGATGCTTCATTAGTTGTGTATAACACCCA
>NW_023253316.1:5533-5731 GCF_002007445.2 Ailuropoda melanoleuca
CCCCCACCCCCCTCCACTCTGAAGTCTTCTGTTTGCTTCTCATAGTCCATAGTCTCTCATGTTTCATTCCCCCTTCTGATTGCCCCCCCTTTCTTTATACCTTTCTACCCCTACTGTTCATCCTAGACCTTATGCTCCATAGATGAGAGAAATCATATGATAATTGTCTTTCTCTGCTTGACTTATTTCACTTAGCAT
>NW_023253317.1:0-1074 GCF_002007445.2 Ailuropoda melanoleuca
GTGTAGGGGCCTGGGGAGGATCCAGCCCTTAGAACCAAGAAACAAAGTGTGAGGGGAAAGCCCTGTAAGTCGCGATGGCCTAATTGAAGGTGGAACAGGAATCAAGGTGCTTTGGTACCGTGAGTGAAACACGATGAACACAGCACTGAGAAAGACAATTCGGCCAAAACCCACTTCCAAGGAAATGCTTGCTTCCGGGGGAAATCCTGTCAAAACTGCAGGCGGCAATGGAACGAAAAGGCNATTACCACATTGGGTGTAGGGGCCTGGGGAGGATCCAGCCCTTAGAGCCAAGAAACAAAGTGTGAGGGGAAAAACCCTTGAAGTCACGACAGCCTTATGGAAGGTGGAACAGGAATCAGGGTGCTTTGATAACGTGAGTGAAACACGACAAGACAGCACTGAGAAAGACAATTCGGCCAAAACCCACTTCCAAGGAAATGCTTGCTTCCGGGGGAAATCCTGTCAAAACTGCAGGCGGCAATGGAACGAAAAGGCCCAAAACACGTCCGTCAGAAACAACATCGTACAGGGACCGTCTTAGCACTATCATCACCCTTCGTGTATAGGGAAACCTGAGGGAAAGTGGTCGCGGAAGCCTGACGAGAGTGCCCCATAGTGGTCTCTGAGACACCACACAGTCCAGGGAAATATCAACGATCATCATCTCTCGTGAGTAAGGGAGCATGAATGAAAAGGGTCAGGATTTTCGAGGACTCAGCGCCCTTCTCATTGGTAATAAAGCAGAGCGTCCAGGAAAACACCTCCAGCGAACAGCAGCCTTTTCACTGGGGACCCCGATTCCACATTGGGTGTAGGGGCCTGGGGAGGATCCAGCCCTTAGAACCAAGAAACAAAGTGTGAGGGGAAAGCCCTTGAAGTCACGACGGCCTTATGGAAGGTGGAACAGGAATCAAGGGGCTTCGGTACCGTGAGTGAAACAAGAAGAACACAGCACTGAGAAAGACAATTCGGCCAAAACCCGCTTCTAACGAAATGTTTACTCCCTGGGGAAATCCTGTCCAAACTGCTGGCGGCAATGGAACGAAAAGGCCCAAAACACGTCCGTCAGAA
>NW_023253318.1:0-43196 GCF_002007445.2 Ailuropoda melanoleuca
TACTAAAGCTGTAAAGTACCTGACCTTTCGGGGAACATCTGATGTGGTGATGAAAATTCCTAATCAGAGAGAAACTGGAGATCCTCTCAAGGAGTCTGAATCTATTCACAAACTATTGTAATTAGTTTCTTGACTGGAAAATAGAAATTGTGGCATTTCCACAATGTGAGCAATGACAATTTGTGTGAAAATTAGTTGTGCTATTTCTCCCTGTGCTGCTAGTCACCTCCAACACATGGACCCAGGGAACTATACAGGAATTTCAGAGTTCCAGCTTCTGGGATTTTCAGAGAAACCAGAACTGCAGCCCCTGATATTTGGGCTTTTCTTCTCCATGTACCTGATCACTGTGTTTGGAAACCTGCTCCTCATCCTGGCCGTCAGCTCTGACTCCCACCTCCACACCCCCATGTACTTCTTCCTGGCCAACCTGTCCTTTGGAGACATCTGCTTCACCTCCACCACCGTCCCCAAGATGCTGTGGAACATCCAGACTCAGAGCAAAGTGATCCACCTATGCAGGCTGCATCACACAGATGTATTTTTTCATACTGTTTACAGGATTAGACATGTTCCTCCTGACTGTGATGGCTTATGACCGCTTTGCGGCCATCTGTCACCCCCTGCACTACGTGGTCATCATGAACCCCCAGCTTTGTGGACTGCTGGTTCTGGTATGCTGGGTCCTGAGTGTCTTGGATTCCTTGTTACACACTTCCATGGTGTTGCGGCTGTCCTTCCGCACAGAGGTGGAAATTCCTCACTTTTTCTGTGAACTCATTCAGGTGATAAAACTTTCCTGCTCTGACACCTTTCTCAATAATATGGTGATGTATTTTGCAGGTATGTTGCTGGCTGTTGGTCCCTTCATTGGGATACTTTACTCTTATTCTACGATAGTTTCCTCCATCCTTGGGATCTCATCAGCTCAGGGCAAGTATAAAGCATTTTCCACGTGTACATCTCACCTCTCAGTTGTCTCCTTATTTTATTGTATGAGCCTAGGAGTTTATTTTAGCTCTGCTGCTCCCCAGAGCTCCCACGCAAGTGCAGTGGCCTCAGTGTTGTACACGGTGGTCATACCCATGCTGAACCCCTTCATCTACAGCCTGAGGAACAGAGAAATAAAGGATGCTCTGAAGAGATTTTCTGGGATGGCAGCTCTATAAGGGACAATCCTCCAAAGCTGAAGACATGCCCACGATTCCTGGGCCCAAAGCCTGATCCAAAAGTCGAGATGCTTTGATCATTGTGGAAGTGGACATACCTCTTTTATTTTTTTCCAGGAATTTCTTTTTTTCCCCCTCTCAGCATAATTTACATAACTCACTTCATTTACCTTTGTGATAACTCTGACATCCAAGAGATTTTCCCTTTGTCATTTTCCTACTCTCTCAATGTCATTCCTAATCTCAGATGTGAACTATTTGGACAGTCTCACTTATCCAAAGGATTATATGACTCTATTAACAATAATTTCTTCTCAAAGAAAATATTTCATACTGACTATTTTTTTCTTTTGTGTGACTAAATAACACACCTATGGAAAATCTACTCTTGGCCACCACCTATTTATGTAAGTTTATAACAGAGAAAAATCTGAGACCATGTGCTTCATTTTGTGAACATCATTCCTTTGTATATCACTACCTTCACTGCTCTTCCTGAGAATGCAGACTTTGACGTACTGGTGGTCAGAGCTAATCATGGGGAATTTTCTACATGTAGGATCTTGTGCTGTTATGCAGCTTGTGTCCAACATGCCTACCATAGTCACTGGCAAAAAATAAATAATAATAAAAATAATAGAATAGATGTCTCCAAGTGCAATCTACCCAGAAAGACAAATATGAATAAAATAGACTAACAATATATGGCCTTAGAATCAACCATTGCTTTAAGTACGATAAGGCAAATATTAACACACACATTTATTGCTACGTAAAATATTTCTTTCTCAGGCGCTTCATGTGTTCATTTAATTATGATATATCAAAGTCCATTTGTGAAGTGTATTCATTAAGATGAAAAACTTTTCATGTTTTGGTGTTTTATTAAATTACTTTCTGGATTCTGGTTGAAATTTTCCTGTGCTATATACAAATATGATTTTTTAAATTTCTCTAAATGAAGTATCTCAAACTAGTCAAAATATTGCCATAACGTCTACAGGGTCATTGAATGAACGTTGTCAGTATCATCCATTATATATGATCCTCATAAACACAGGAGAACTCACCAGAAAGCTTGGATTCCTGTCCAGGATGTGATTCAGAGTCACTGGTTCTGTGCACACATGCATGTCCTTCCAACCTTTCCCTCAAAGGGGCTTCAATGGAGTTGTTTTTATAATACAGTTACATGTGATAAACTTGAAGATCACAGTCATCTTGAAAGCTAATTTCAAGTGACAGAACAACTGCCTAATAAAAAGAATCAGATTATTACCAATGTCATGTGCCCTGCCTGATTAGATTACTATATCAGCTATTGCTGCATACAAAACATCCTAAAATAAAATGGCTTAGTATTGGGGTGCCTGGGTGTTTCAGTTGGTTAAGCATCTGCCTTTGGCTCAGATCATGATTCAGGTGTCCAGGAATCTAGCCTCTTATCAAGCTCCTTGCTCAATGGTGACTCTGCTTCTCCCTCTCCTTCTGTCCCCATCCCCGCCACTCATGCTTTCTGTCTAGGTTGCTCTCTCTCTCTCATTCATGTAAATAAATAAAATCTTTAAAAAATGGCTGGTATACTGTCTTTATTATCAAAGGGGATTGTAGGGTAGGCAGTTGTTCTGATCTCTGCCAGGCTCCTCATGAGTCTGAAGTCAGTTGTGACTCTACGTTGTGTTTCTAAGGCTGATCCATGTGATGTGTGTCTGTAGTGCTCTTCTGTCTTCATCCAATTTACATCCTTTTACTCCTTTCAAATATGTAGGTAATCTAACTACAAAATAAATGTTTCTCAAATGTCAATTGTATTAATTTAATTCCACTATTTTAGCATCCACATGTGAGCCGAAGCTTTTCCACAGTTGGACGAGAGCTCTCCCACCCCAATAGGTGTGACCCAGCTACCTGTGCTCCAGATCTGACCCTGAGTCATGCACCCCTAGAATTTT
The DNA here is from genome assembly GCF_002007445.2 of Ailuropoda melanoleuca. Classification (NCBI taxonomy): domain Eukaryota; kingdom Metazoa; phylum Chordata; class Mammalia; order Carnivora; family Ursidae; genus Ailuropoda; species Ailuropoda melanoleuca. The sequence goes on from NW_023253318.1 coordinate 3,122, forward strand.
TAAATTCTAATTATATTATTGGAGCATTATTGCATGTGATAACTGTACATATTTAAAGTGTACAACTTTGGGAATTGAAAGAGCCATTGAAAAATCATGGGTACATACTGCCTGATTCCATTTCCATAGAGCTCATGAAGGTGCACAGTAAGCTCTAATTACTTCATTGTGCAATTGTTAGTGTGTAATCCCTCCAGCCTTTGTTATCTTCTAAAGGCAATGTGCAATCATAAACCTAACTTCCAGGGATGTTTTAAGGCAAGATGAAATGTGTGAAAATACTTTGGTGGGTCCAAAGAATGTTCAAGACTAGGTGTTGTCTGAATGTAAATGTATGTATATTCATGTACATATTTATTTCAAGAAAACTAACTCTTTACAATTTAAAGGAACTTATGGGAATTATTTGAATTTCATCCCACTGTTCCTACTTCCATCATTGACACTTGCTTTCCTTCCTTCTTAGAAGAGCTATCTTGCAAACCTTCAATGGAGAGTCAGCTACCTGTGCTCTAGATCCTACCCTCATCCATGTGCTGTAGATATTTTCCCACCTAATTCAGTTATTGGAATATAATGATCCACAATAAACTGCTATTTAAAGGATAGAATTTGATGAATTAATGGAGCTACCGCAAAATGAAGAGCACCTAGAGCAAGTGTCCATTTATGTATAATTAAGACTGTTGCGTAAACTTGAACTGCTTTGTTAGGTAATTGTTTAACATTTCATATCCGTGAGCCTCTTTTCTTATTTCTGAAGGCAATATGCAATGCTAAACATAACAACATATGAATGCTGTAAGAAAAGAATGAAATGGGTAGAAATCAATTTTTTACCCCAAAGAAAACAGTCAAGTGTAGTTATTGTGAGAAGAATGTTTTTTATAATAATAATTTTTTTATATTATGTTAGTCACCATACAGTACATCCCTGGTTTTTTATGTAAAGTTCAATGATTCATTAGTTGTGTATAACACCCAGTGCACCATGCAATACATGCCCTCCTTACTACCCATCACCAGCCTATGCCATTCCCCCACCCCCGTCCCCTCTGAAGCCCTCAGTTTGTTTCTCAGAGTCCACAATCTCTCATGCTTCATTCCCCCTTCTGATTACCCCCCCTTTCTTTATCCCTTTCTTCCCCTACTGATCTTCCTAGTTCTTATGTTCCATAGATGATAGAAATCATATGATAATTGTCTTTCTCTGCTTGACTTATTTCACTTAGCATTATCTCCTCCAGTGCCGTCCATGTTGCAGCAAATGTTGAGAAAAAATGTTGAATCAACATGAAAGAAAAGGATGCAGAAATATAGGTGCAAAATTGTAAATGACAATGGATGTCCTTAATTCAGACCATGAGTTTCTTTCCTATGTCACTGTCTCAAAAGCCTCGTAGTCAGACCACAGGAACATTTAGGGCAGCAGGAATTCATTGTACCAGCTAATGGGACAGAATATCTCCAAATAGATTAAGTTTTTTATCTACTTAATGTGGGTTCTGTATTGCAAATTGCCCNCTCATCAGGCTAATAGCAAGATGTCTGCAGGGCTGAGTTCCTTCCGAATCCGGTCTCTCCTGCTGGCTGCCTGCATTCATTGCTCATGGATTTTCCTCAACCTTCAGAGCCAGTATGTCCTACTCTCTAACACCAACTCGTTTATCCCAGTCCTGAACATTCAGAGGACTGTTGTGATTATATTTGTCAACCTGGACACTCATGGCTAATCTCTTTATTGTAATGACAGTTGATTACCAACCCCGTACAATCTGCTACCTTAACTCGTCTTTTCTATAACAAGTAACACATTAAAGGCCCTGGATATTAGGACCCAGTAATATTTGTGAGGGCTGTATCCAACATACTACAAAGTCTTTTTCATATGTGTATTATTTTAGTCACTTATAAAAGCAATAAACACAGACTTTACACAGCTTGAGGAATGAGTGAATACAGGTTTCCATCATAATTGCATGCAATGGCCATGTCTGGTTCAAAAGACATAAAACTCCCTACACCTATCTCTAACCCAGGCTCACAGCCTTGTTGATAAACAGTGATCCATATACCAAGATCCACACATCAACATCTCCCAGGAGCTTGTTGGAAGTACAGACTGTCTGGGCCACCCTGGACCTTTGATAAGATCCTGCGTTTACAGTGGGATCTGTGTGGATTCACAGGCATACCAAAGTTGGAGAGATACTGATCTAGATGGGTTTGGCAAGTTTTATGGTTGATACTTGTGGTAGGATAATAATAATGATAATATTTTGGGGTGTTTTCCTTTGGATTGGAAGTGTTCAGCAGCTTCCCTTCCGACATCACCAGACATCCCCAGGGGCCTGGTTGAGAAGCACTAGCCCAGAGCTTGAGAGCTGGAAGTGTCCTGACAGAATGACACTCAAGGCCCACAACATATGCATATATTCAATGTGGACACATTACTAGACACCACCAAGCACCATTGCTACAATGTAGATTGGCATTCATAAATGTACTTCACTTACTCAGGGATAAGATTTTTATAAAAATTAATCGAACAATCTCTGTGAGATATAAGCTCACGTTATAGTACATAAAATGACATAAACACGTCTGTTATAATTACAACCATTTTATGACAAAGGGCTAAGTGACAGCTCTTTACTTGTATAAAGTGAGAAATTCCTAACTGTAATGGCAAATGTATCTTGAAGCCAATGTGTGTAGTAGCCAAGGCTTATTATCAGAACTAACTTCTCTGCCTTATTGAAAAGAAAAATAGACCTTGTCTGGAGACAGCCGGGCAGGGTTCCCACCACATGTCAATGCTTTGAAGATAAAGAGACCTAATCCAGGTGGCCACAGGGTCACAGACTTGGAGAAAATTATAACCTGGAGCTAGGTAAGATGTTAGAAGATTCACAAGTCCGGAAGGGGACAAGTTCAGGGAAAAGGACATTAAAAAAAAGAAAAGAAAAGAAAACCTGATTTCACCTGACCTCTAACCTAGTCTTTTGGGGGCTAAGATCCATTAGGAAAATATCCTTTCTGTCCAGAGGACTTCTCCACTTGGGAATCATGTGCATAGAAGCTGGAGTCACAAGAGGGAAATGTGCTAATGAGCAGATACAGGGAGCTGTAAATACCTCCTTGTTGCCAGTCCATCAGCCTGTGCAACCTTGGATGGGAAGGGCCATGCATTTTGTCTGTTTTTTCCAAGTCCTAATTTTGGCTGGGGGCCGATGCTTCACTCCATCCTGCTGTCTCGGTTGAGGTCAGAGCTTTAGTCTCTATCATCTGCTGTCCAGGGAGGAATTCAGACTTCCACAGACACCTTCCTGTCACACACCCAGCCAGGTGAGTCCAACACCCCAGTGGCCCATGGATGACAGGGTCAGAGAGAATGGAAGCCAAGAACATTGACCCATCACCACCGGAGAGCCAACTCAACTTAGCCCAGAGCAAGTGTTCCCTCTGTTTGTTGGTTTGCTTGATTAAATAATTAATATAATATTAGCACTAATGTCAATTTCACCGAGTGACTGCTACTTACAGTTTTGATGGTCTTTCATATTCCTTATCATTAAACTGCTTTATAGCGATGCTAGAAAAAGTATGTTGAGCTCCTTACACTCATTGTGTGGTTCTGATTGGGTGTGATTTTATCCCCTGGGGATCATTGATCACTGTCTGGAGCCAGCTTTGCCTGTCATATTGGAAAGGGGTGACTGGAGGCAGCAACGTCTAGTCATCCTACAATGTACAGGACACCCCCTCCCCAGGGCAGGCTCTGGCCAGAATGTCCATGGTGCAGAGACAAAGAAGCCCTGGGGTAAAGATCATCAGTATTTGGAACACAGCTGCCTTCAGCTTCTGCCTTCAACCTTATAACACTTACTTCCTGCAGCAAATTCACAGTAACCCTTTGGCTACCTGTTTAAAACTTTTAACCATAGTAGTACCTGGGTGGCAAAGGTGGTTAAGGATCTGCCTTCAGCTCAGGTCACGATCTCTAGGTGCTGGGATCAAACCCCATAGAGGGCTTTCAGCTCAGCGGGCAGTCTGCTTCTCCCTTTCCCTCTGCCTCTCCGCCTGCCTGTGCTCACTCTGTCTCTGTCTCTCTCTCTCTCAAGTGAATAAATGAGATCTTGAAAATAAAACAAGCTTCGACCACAAACAAGATAACATCTCTGTAAGGTTACCGCCCCCCCCAGGCTGCTGGTGATTGAGATATTTCTTGTTTCCTTAAAGTGTCCTTGTGATTCAACCAACCTCATATATTTGATGGCCATTCTGATTGGCCTTTATCATTATATGACTATATGTTATTTTCTCTCTCTCTCTCTCTCTCTCTCTCTCTCTCTTTTGTTTTTAAAACATTATCAGTATTTCAAATGATTTCCTCAGATCATTGTTTTTCAAATGACATTTGGAACATATTTAGACCATATAAACTTTACATTTTATGTAAATATATCTACCTTCTTTCTTTTGAGTTTCTTGCTTTCTTTAGTGGTTTTGCCCACCTGTAATTTTTATATGTAGTTTTATTGATGTTCTACTGTATTGTTCGGTTACCCTTACCCTCAGGTCATAAGCCCTCTAGGTTTTTTGTAAGATCTGAGGGAGGGGACAGGTTTCATATTCTTGCAGACAGATATCCCTTTATGCCAGCATTTACTGAGAAATTCAACCTTTTCCAACAAAACTGAAATACAACCTTCCCATGTGTCCTTATACATTGAAACCTAATTTCTAACTCATTTAACAAATAAATACTGAGTATGCAAAGGAACATTATATATTATATTTTTTGTGTCTAGGACTTTGACAGTTTAATTTTTTTTAAGATTTTTATTTATTTATGTGACAGAGAGACAGCCAGCGAGAGAGGGAACACAGCAGGGGAGTGGGAGAGGGAAAAGCAGGCTCCCAGCCGAGGAGCCCAACGTGGGACTGGATCCCCGAACGCCGGGATCACACCCTGAGCCGAAGGCAGACGCTCAATGACTGCTCCACCCAGGCGCCCCCGTAACAGGTGTTTTGAAACCACTCAATTTACATTCTCACCTGGTTTTGTAACCCCCTCATTCTGTTCAACCTATACCTATCCATATTCTTAAGGCTTTTTTTATTAAAAACATATATTCACAAAACTGGGTGAAAAAAACAAAAAAGAACAAAGGAAGTGAAGTCCCTGCACTTTTAAATCATAAATCATAATAGGGAGGACAGAGCACAATGAAATAAATATGTGTAAGAAACAATATCCACAGACAGAATGATATGAACTGATTATTGAGTACAAAAAGATAGAATTGTCATGGTGTGGGCAGTATTATAGAGCATGGCCTGTGGACCCCTTTGTACATTGAGTGAAATCCAGAATGAGGATTAGAGTGTGCCCACTGGGTTTGTAAAAGGGAGATCAATACCCAAAGGTCAAGAATATCAATAAAAGATGCCACATAGAGAAGGGAGAAAGGGACTAACCTCAACCCCTATCAGACCACATAGAATTAATTGGCCAAAAATGATGCAGGACATACAGGAACAATGTCTTCTATGCTTGATATAAAAATGCCCAACTTTTGTTGTTTGTGGACACTTCCTTTTGTGAAGTGTTTCTTTAACCCATTGGCCAATTTTCGGGATATCTATATCTATGCCTATATCTATATCTATATCCTAATATTTAAATATATTATTTGCCCATGGGAGGCTTAAGAATTGCCAATTCTGCATTTTGCAGAGAAAGGTCACTGATCTTACCTACATGTGTTGGATCCATTCCTGGTATAATCAAGATNTGATATAATCAAGACGGAGGGGAGAGAAAGACAGGGGAATAATACAACCCAGGAGAGGATGGTGTCTTGCATGTGGGTGACTGTAGAGTGTGAGCAGTCCCCACAACAGGGTGCCAGGACTCATAAATCCCAAGGTGACACAACACAGGGGCCAGAACTCAATCAAGAGAGGCCACTAAGAAGGAGATATGGTTCAATTCATGGGATGCCTTTGTAACACAATGAATGCAGAGGGAGAGGCAGTGTGGACAAGGAAGTCCCTGTGCCTCAAGGGTTCAGAGGTAGCAGAGAGGCCACTTCCCTCCTCAGCATGTCTGACAGTGTCTCTCCTCAGTCTCCCTCCTGCTCATTCCCCTTGCAGCACTGACTTTGTTTCTTTGAATTGAACCTTGGAAACAAGTACCTTCCTCGGGGCCTTTCCACTGACCCTTCCCTCGGCTGGTCACACATTTCCCCCATAATCTTTGATCTGTTTCCATCTCTTACTTGTGATTTCTGTTCCAATGTCACCGTGTTCACAAAATTGGCCTAAATACCTATGAAAATAGCATGCCCTATTCACTCTCTGCTTTATCCCTATTTTCCTTTTCTTCATACCACCTGCCACGATCTGAAATGCTATTGATTTTCTTATTTGTTAATGTATTCTGTCTCCATTATTGAATGTTAGGGACTTTTTTTTTCTCTACCATCCTATATTCTCCTTGCCTACATGATGGCAGGACTTGATCAGGACTTAATTTGTATTTCTGTAATTTGATATAATTTTTATTTAAAAGTGTGGAATACATGGCCTTTTGCAAAAAAGTTATTGGAACAAAAATATCATAACGATGTAGGTGCACACGATCCCCTGAAATGGACCATATCCATGCACAAAATAGTACAACGAAAGGACTACAAAATTTAAAAGGTAGCACTTTAAATCTGTGAGTAATACAAGTGGAAGAAAATTAATCATGCTATTTGCCTCTGTCTTTGAAGTCACTCTAACTCATGGAACCAGGCAATGATACATGAATTTCAGAATTTCTTCTTCTGGGACTGTCAGGAACCAGAACTGCAGCACCTCCTATTCGGGGTTTTCCTCTCCATGTACCTGATCACTGTGTTTGGAAACCTGCTCCTCATCCTGGCCGTCAGCTCTGACTCCCACCTCCACACCCCCATGTACTTCTTCCTCTCCAACCTGTCCCTTGTAGACATTTGTTCCACCTCTACTACCATCCCCAAGATGCTGATGAATATGCAGACAGAGAGAAAAGTCATAACCTATGCTGGGTGCATTACTCAGATTTATTTTTTCATAGTCTTTGCCGTTTTGGACGTCTTTCTCCTGGCTGTGATGGCTTATGACCGATTTGTGGCCATCTGTCACCCCCTGCACTACACGGTCATCATGAACCCTCGGCTCTGTGGACTGCTGGTTCTGGTGTCCTGGGTCATCTGTATCCTGCATTCCTTGTTACAAAGTTTAATGGTGTTGCGGCTGTCCTTCTGCACAGAGGTGGAACTCCCCCACTTTTTTTGTGAACTCAATCAGATGATCCAACTTGCCTGTTCTGATACCTTTCTTAATAACATGGTGATGTATTTCGCATCTGTGTTTCTGGGTGGTGGGGCTTTTGCTGGGATACTTTATTCTTATTCTAAGGTTGTTTCCTCCTTACGTGGAATATCGTCAGCTCGGGGCAAGTATAAAGCATTTCCCACCTGTACATCTCACCTCTCAGTTGTCTCCTTATTTTATTGTACAGTCCTAGGAGTGTACCTGAGCTCTGCTGCTCCCCAGAGCTCCCACACAAGTGCAGTGGCCTCGGTGATGTACACGGTGGTCACACCCATGCTGAACCCCTTCATCTACAGCCTGAGGAACAGAGACATAAAGAGGGCTCTGAAAGCATTCTTTGTGAAGGAGAGGCGACGTGGCCAATTGTCATAGGACAGAACAAGTTCCGAACATTGCTTAATCTCAGTTTCCTGAGCAAAATTTTATTGGATAAATGTTTGTATTCAATTTCTAATGCTAATGTAGTTTGACTGCGTTAGTGCTTAAAACACATTTATGCTCTGACAAGTCACAGTGTCAGAAGTTTGAAATGGTTCTCATTGGGCTAAAAAGACGGCTGCAAGACTTGGTTCATTCTGGAAACTACAGGGAAGAATTTATCTGCTTTTTTATTCCAAGATAATAAAATAGTGCAAAAAATTCTAAATGTATTTCTTACTGTTAACAAATGCTTCGCAATAAGGGACCAAATGATGGCTCTTAATTTACAAGTATGAAATTCCTAATCATTTGGCCAACCTGTCATAAAGCTGAGGTATGTCTTGCTCAAGTTTTTTGTTTGCTTGTTTTTTAAGACTTTATTTATTTGTCAGAGAAAGAGAGAGAACACTCACAAGTAGGGGGAGCGGCAGGAAAGGGAGAAGCAGACTCCACCCTGAGCAAGGAGCCTGATGTGGGACTTGATCCCAGAATCCTGGGAGCATGACCTGAGTGGAAGGCAGACCGACAGAGCCACCCAGGCATCCCTTGCTCAAGGATTATATCAAAACACTTAGTTCTCCTTGTTGAAAAGGAAAACAGTGATATTCTGTAGACAGCGGGGCTGTGTGTCCACTGCAAGCCAACATTTTGGAGACCCAAGGGATCTAATCCAGACAGATTGCTCAGTCCTAGACGTTGGGAAAAAGTTGAAGTCAGGGATGGATAAGTTGCTGGAAGGTCCAACCTCTGGTAGCAGCAGAGCTCCTGAGGAAGGGGTGATGGACTCTGGATTCACTTGGTTATAAGCTGGTCTGTTTGGAACACAGACTCTCCAGGAAACATTTCCTTTGTCCACACCACTGTCCCACAGGGAAGTCATGTGCTTAGAGGTTGGGGGAGCAGGAGGGAAACGTGCCTCATGAACAGACAGAGGAAGATCTAAATATCTCCTGTGTGGCAGTCCCACTGCCTGTGCCACCTTGGCCTGAATGGGACCTGGGTGTTGCTTCTGGAGTCCTCACCTTGGCCAAGAGACTGACAGCAGCCTCCTTCCTGCCATCTTGTGTGGGGACGGAGTTTAGCCACCAACATCCCCACCCAGGAGGAATTCAGACTGCCACACGGAGACCCCTCCTTCAGAGCTCCCATGAAGGTGAGTCCAAGAGCCCTGCAAGTCCTGCAGGAAAGGGTCAGACACAATCTAAGCCAGGGGCATTGACCTGAGGTCACCTGACAGCCAGCAACCTAGACCAGAACCTAGAGATCTCTATGGTCATTTGCTTGCCTTATGAGCTCATTAATGGAGTCATTGATGATGTTAAAGAAAGAAGTGAACTTTGAGCTCAGCAGCACATGAGTGATTGCTGACAATGAAGTGAAGGGATGGGAGGCATAAAGTACTGCCAGTAAAAGGAGAACAAACCCGTGAGTTTTGCAATTAAACAGAGTAGGAATATTAGGGTTGGAAGGATGTCCAGTGAAGTCAGGGCATTTCTTTTTTGTCCTTAAAATGGGGCATAGTGGACTCTGTTTCCGTACTGATGAGAAAGACCTAGACCGATTTATTGCTTGCAGATAGGACCTTACAACAGTAATTCATGAGACATACATTTTCACAGGGTCCCCTGTTACTCTGGGTATTCACATGAAAACAATGATCTGACAATGAAAACTATATGAAGGAGCTTTGCTTTGCAATGATTTCATTACCCGGGGAGCTGAATATATTTATGGATTAGTTATTCATTGGTTTTCTCTATTGTACACTGTCTCTACCAGGTCTTTCCATTTGTACAGTGGAGTCAGGGGGTTTTTATTACTGTTGTGGATTGCATTCTTTCAAACGAGGAATTAGAGGAGGGTTTTGTGTTTGTTTTACCAACGTAGCTGTTTGCATTGAGTTCCAGTGTGTATGTATAGACGTGTATGTGGGGAATTGTGCTCATTAGTAGTGTGGGCTCAAATCTGTCCCTTGGTTGTATGGTGTTCTCTATATTGCTTTTTTATATTATCCATCCAGAAACATTGAGCTGTCACTAATATTCTTCACTTGCCAGTCCTTGCAATAAACAAAAATGAAAATAAATGTCATTTTGTACATTGAGTGCTAATAAATGACCTTGATACGTATTTCCCACTTGTTTCTGCATCTCTGTCATTCCCCAGGGGTCCTTTTGTCTCCGTGTGATGAGATCCATTTTCTAACAGTTGCATCATCTTTGACCATCATCTCTTCTTTCCATTTGACTGAAGATTGCCTTTACCTTCATAAGCACATTTGATTCCATATAGCTTTATGTAAGACTTAATTATCACTTAGAGAGTGCCTCCTCCCTGGTTGTAAAGATCATTCTCTCATATTTCTTTTATGCCAAGTCTTTGGTTATTTCATCTGGAATTAGTGGCCCATCTTGATAGCACTGAATTATTATTTTATGCCTTTATATATATTAGTTTTAGATTCTCATATAATTTTGTTTCACACAGTTGTTTTGAAAACACTATACCCAGTGAAGGGTATTAAGGAGGGCACATATTGCACGAAGCACTGGGTGTTATATGCAAATAATGAATTACAGAACACTACATCAAAAGCTAAGGATGTATGGTATGGTGACTCACATAACATATTAAAAAATTTAAAAAATATTCAGAGATCATTATATTAAAAATCTGGTTCTCCACTGGAGGAAATATTGTTCCCCAGGTTGGTACTGAGGATTTTGGAGTCACATAGGAGGCGTCAGGAGAGGCCAGGGATGCTCTAAACATCCTACAAAGCCCAGGACACAGGCCACCACAGAGAACAGTCTGGACCAGAATGTCAATAGTGTCAATGTTGAGAATTTCTGAGCTGAAGAAAAAATAATTTTCTTTTATTTTAAGATTTAATTTATTTATCTATTTGACAGAGAGAGAGACAGCCAGCAAGAGAGGGAACATAAGCAGGGGGACTGGGAAAGAGGAAGAAGCAGGCTCCCAGTGGAGGAGCCCGATGCGGGCTCGATCCCAGGACCCTGGGATCTCACCCTGAGCCAAAGGCAGCCGCTTAGCAACTGAGCCACCCAGGCGCCCCAGAATGTGTGTATTTTCATATTAATAGCTGTCTTTACGTTGTTTTCCCAACATTGTAACAGTTCACATTTCTGCCAGCAAAATTAGAGGAACTTCCTTTGCTATCTTTTCAAAAATCCCAACCAAATCAGCGCTGGAGATCTTTACATTGTCTCACAGGCTGATGAGTGTGCAATAGATTTCTTTCTGTTTTCTTAAACCATTACTAAATTTGAGCAAATATTTATGTACTTGACCCCCAGGTTCATTGTTAGCTTCCTATTATTATTATATGTCCATAAACTCTATGCCTATTCTTCAGCTAGTGCTATTTCAATGCAGTTGACAGACTATTGTTTATTGACTTTTGGTTGGATATATTGTCCATAAAAAGTTTTAAATTTTATATAGGTAACATATGTCTGTCCATGCGAATCTTGCTGATCAGAATATCAGGTAGCATTTTATATTGTTTAAGGGAATGATCAGTGATCTGGACAGCCTGAGTTACTGCCACTCCAGGTTCATCCTTGGGCCATGGGATGGGGAGTCATGGTAATACAGCCCAGGGAGCAATGATGTGGGGGGTGTGTGTGTGTGTGTGTGTGTGTGTCTGTGTGTCTGTGTCTGTGTATATATGTCTGTGTGTGTGCTTTGTGGAGTGAGAACAGTCTTCAGAGCAAGGGCACATAGTGTAATATATTCCTAGGTGACTCGTATAATACAGAGGCCAGAACTCCATCACCAGACGGTACTCAGGATGGGCTCTAGTTCCATTTACAAGATGCCTTCGCAAGTAGGTTATAAAATACGAGAAGTATATAGTGTGGGTGAGTGACTCCTTTTTCCTGAAGTTGAATCAGCAGAGAGGCCACTACTTCTTTGAAATTGCCTGACACTATCTCTCATCACTCTCCTGCTTATTCCCCTTCTTACGCTTGCTTCCTTTTCAGGACTCAACAGCTCAAAGTAGTCTAATCCTCAGGGCCTCTGCAGACACCATTCCCTCTGCCAGCACACACTTGCCCAGACATGACTGAAGATCCTTCCCTCACTTCCCTGGGGCCTCTGTTCAAATGCCACCTTGTTTCCTGGTCTTGTCTGAAAAACAATTACAAAATAACACTCACATCTGCTCTCTCCTTAATATATACTCTTGTTTTCTTCATAGCACTTGTCAACTGCTAATGTATTATTATTATTTTATTTGTTTCTGCTCTCTCTCCACTATTGGATTACAGTGGGTTTCGGTTTTCAGGATCGTGTACTCATTGCCTAGACATTGCCTGGACATGTTTGATACTCAGTACATATTCCTCAAATGCACAAAAGATATTCTTAATAAAACAGTAGAATGCAGGACCTGTGTGGGGGAAGGCGGGGAATGAGACCCAATGCCTAATCAGAGATGGGATGGGAGGGAATCTCTTCAAGGGGGGCAATCCCTACACAAAATACTGAAATTAATTTCTTGACTATAAAATATAAATTGTGGCATTTGTACCATTTGAGAAATGTTCCTCATGAAAAACTAATGATGTCTTTTTCCTCTTTGCTGATAGTCGTACAACCATGTGCAAATAGGCAATGTTACAAGGATGTCAGAATTCCTTCCTCTGGAATTTTCAGAGGGACCAGAACTGCAGGCCCTCAGATTTGGGCTTTTCCTCTCCATGTACCTGATCACTGTGTGTGGAAACCTGCTCCTCATCCTGGCCGTCAACTCTGACTCCCACCTCCACACCCCCATGTACTTCTTCCTGGTCAACCTGTCCCTTGCAGACATCTGTTTCACCTCCACCACCGTACCCAAGATGCTGTGGAACATCCAGACTCAGAGCAAAGTCATAACCGATGCAGACTGCATCACACAGATGTACATTTTCATAATATTTTCAGGACTGGTCAACTTTCTCCTGGATGTGATGGCTTATGACAGTTTTGTGGCCATCTGTCACCCCCGGCACCACAGGGTCATCATGAACCTCTGGCTCTGTGAACTGTTGGTTCTGATGTCCTGGATCAAAAGTCTCCTACATTCCTTCTTATAAACCTTAATGCTGTTGCAACTGTCCTTCTGTACAGAGGTGGAAATCCCCCACTTTTTCTGTGAACTCAATCAGATGATCCAACTTGCCTGTTCTGACACCTTTCTTAATAACATGATGATATATTCTGCAGCTATGCTGCTGGTTGGCAGTCCCCTCCCTGGGGACTTTACTCTTATTCTAGGATAGTTTCCTCTATATCTGGGATCTCATCAGCTCAGGGTAAGTATAAAGCATTTTCCACCTGTGCATCTCACCTCTCAGTTGTCTCCTTATTTTATTGTACAGGCCTAGGAGTGTACCTTAGCTCTGCTGCTACCCAGAGCTCCCATGCAAGTGCAGTGGCCTCGGTGATGTACACGGTGGTCACACCCATGCTGAACCCCTTCATCTACAGCCTGAGGAACACAGACATAAAGAGGGCTCTGAAAAGAATCATTGGGGTTCCAGTGATGTAAGGGCCAATCATTCTGGGGCTGAAGAAGTGCCCATGATCGCAGGACTCAAGCTTCAGAGTCAGGAACTGCCATTCTTCTATCAGGCTGTGGAAGTAAAATAGGTTCCTTTTATTTATTTCCTGGAATTTCCACTTGTTTCAATTCTATTTCTCTATACATTTAAGTAACACATTTTATTAAGCTTCTGCTCTGTCTGATAAACTTCAGTAGTGCAGTAATCATGAATTCAGTCCCCAATTATCAGTAAAAATGCTTAGAATGGGAAGAAGCAGATTTTTATGATTTCTCTCAGTTCTGGTTGCTTTTATAATTGTATCTCTTCTCTAGGACATACATTCTGAAAACGTGTCTTCATTTAATGCCTCTATAGTGGCATGAGAGTGTATGATGGGGAGTTGCTCCGACCTATTCTGCACTAATTATCAGTCTCTACATTGCATTTCTAAAGGTCATCCACTATGTTGTATGGAGCTATAGTTCCTTTCTTGCTTCATCTAATACATGAGATTTATTTCACTTATATATGTAGGTTAATTGTGCAGTTTATGAAAAAATAATTTACCAAATGTAAATTCCTTATTGAATTTGGCTATTTGTATATCCATATGTGAGACTTTGCCTTCTTCCCAGTTATAAAACATTTCTCCCACCCCTGTTAGGTGTGACTCAGCTATATATGCCCTTGATTTGACATAACTCACACACCATTAGAATTTAAATTCTAACTAATTGATTGGAGTATAATTACATGCAGTAAGCTGCACATACGTTAAATGTACAATTTTTTGCATTAAACGAATCATGCTTGAATTAGGCATGCATCCTGCAGGCATCCTTTTGTAAGAACCTGAGAAGATGCTCAGCATGTTTTATCTGCATTTTTATGGTCTTGTTAAAAATGTAATTCACCTGAACATCGTTTCCTTATTTCTTTGTGTGTGTGTGTCTGTTCAGTTAGCCAACATAGAGTAGCACCTAGTTAGTTTTTGATGAAGTGTTCAACGATTCATTAGTTGTGTATAATACGCACTGCCCATCATGACACATGCCCTCCTTAACCCCCATCAGCCAGCGATCTCATCCCCCACCCCCCACCCTTCTGTAACCCTCACTTTGTTTCCCAAAGTCCAGAGGCTTTCATGGTTTGTCTCCCTCTCTGATTTCTTCCCATTCAGTTTTCCTTCCTGTCCCCTATGGCTCGTTTCCTTATTCCTGAAGGGAATGTGAAACTTGAAATGAATGTTGTGAGGAAAAAAAAATGTTGGATACACTTTGTTGAGTCCAAGGACAGTATTTGAGAATGAGGAGCATGTGTATGTATGTGAGTGTGTGCTTGTGCACATCTTTCATTCAAATAAACACGCTCATGCACGTCTGTGTGCACTCATACACACTTGTTCATGCTCCCTTCCATCATGTTGAGAGAAAACTTAAAAATGCATAATATTGCAATGAAAAGGAATATTTGCATGAATGTGAAATAGAAAGAATGTAGACATTTTGACACAAAGATTAAAGTAGAGTGAGATCAGTAGGAGAAGGAAGGGAAGAATGAAAGGGGTGTAAACAGAAGGCGGAATGAGCCATGAGAGACTATGGACTCTGGGAAACAAACTGAGCACTTCAGAGGAGAGGGGCGTGGGGGACTGGGATAGGCCAGTGGTGGGTATTAAGGAGGGCACATGTTGCATGGTGCACTGGGTGTTACATGCAAACAATGAATCATGGAACATTACATCAAGAACTAAGGATATACTGTATGGTGACTAACATAACATAATAAAAATTATTATTAAAAAAAGTTCAACAGAAAAAAATAAAATAAAATATACAAGTAGAGTGAGTGACTTAAAGTAAAAGAAATTTTAGGGTAAGGCATCAAAAAGGTGCAGTTAGTCAAATACCAGGCTTTAGGTTTCTGCTCAGGTCAAGATCTCAGGGTCTTGGGATCTAGCCCCACATCAGTCTCCACGCTCAGTGAGGAGTCGGCTTGTGTGCTCCTCTCTCTCCCTCTATCTCTCTCTCTCCTTCTATCTACCCTTCTCAGTCTCTCTCAAATAAATAAATAAATCTTCAAAAAAATTTTAAGGGTGACTTAATTTTAACCATGAATTACTTTTATCTGAATGCCTCAAAGGCCTCAAAATCAGAACCATATTCACACCTATGTAGTGGGAAATTCTCTGTACCATTGAATGCAGCCAAATTTCTCCAAATTAACTCCAATTTCTCTATTTAATGTGTGATGTCAACACAAAATGTCTTGGACCAAGGGAACGATATGAGAGGCCCAAACTCATTTCCTATGAACAATATCTTATTGGATAAATATGGGATAGATTCCTTTCACTGCTGTAACAAATATCCACATCAGTGTCTAAAAACAAACAATTTTCTGAAAGTTCCAGGGATCAGAAGCATGAAAGGGGTTTCAGAAAATAATGATGTCTGTGGGCCTTGATCCTTCTGAATGCTCTGAGGAGAACATCCCCTTTCCTGCTCCAGTGTCCAGTGGCCCCACATTCCTCGACTCATGGCCTTTCCTCCACCTGTGAAACCAGCACAATAGTAGTTTCAAATGTCTCTCTGACTCCATTCTTCTTCCTCACTCTTCCTAGTACTAGTCCAACATGGATACCAGGCTTATCTTCTTATTGTAGGATAATGACTAGTAGCTTTAGTCCATCTACTACCTTAATTACCCTACTGAGTAAGCTAACATTTTCAAACGTTCTCCAGGATGAAATCTTTTGGAGGCCTTTCTTGTGCCTACCATAAAATTTCCTCAGTATATATTATTTGATATCCCTCAAGAGCCCTTCTACTTAAAAAATTGAGCACAGATTTTCCCCCACCCAAAGAGTGAGTGAAAAACAATTCTTTCAAAAATATGTGCAAGGAAGATTCCTGGTGGAGAAGACCTAAAACTACTTACACGTGACTCTAACACAGGACCACAGCATTGCTCTCAAACTGTGCTCCAAGACCAGGACCTGCAGAATCAACACCTCCTGGAAGCTGATTACAAATGCAGAGTCTCTAATGGTGCCTGGGGGTGTGGTGCTCGGTCAGATAAGTGTCCACTCGTGGATTTGGCTCAGGTCCTGATCTTAGGATCATGAGTTTGAGCCCCATGTCAGGCTCCATGCTCAGCTCAGAGTCTGCTTGACATCCTCTCTCTCCCTCTTCCTCTGCCCCTTCCCCACTTCTCAATAGGTAGATATTTAGGTGATAGATAGATATAAAAATAAATAAATATGCACGTATTGCATGGTGCACTGGGGTGTTATACGCAACTAATGAAGCATCGAACTTTACATCGGAATCCGGGGATGTACTGTATGGTGAGTAACATAATATAATTTAAAAATCATTAAAAAATAAATAAATAAATAAATAAATAATAAGATCTTGTTAAAAATGCAGAGTCTCTGGGGCCACTGGAGACCTGATGAGCCAGATTTCACATTTTAACTGCAAACTTTGGTGATTTGTATGCACAATGGAGGTAGAGAAGACCTGGCCTAGAATCCTGTTTCTTACGTTTGCACTGTTGGCACTGGGGCTGGATAATTCCTTTTGCTGGGTGCTGGCCTGTGGGTTACAGGTGTTTGGCAGCAGCCCTTTAGACATGGCCAAATATCCACAGTTCAGAACCACCATACCATGGGATGTTTGTTCCTGCTTTGTCAAAGATTAGTTGACCTCAGAGCTGAGGATCCATTTCTGGGGCCTCTATTCTGTCCCATTGATCTATGTGTCTGTTTCTGTGCCAGTAACTTGCTGTCTTGATGATCATAGCTTTGTAATATGGCTGGAACTCAGGCATTGTGATGCCCCAAATTTTGGTTTTCTTTTTCAACATTTGGCAATTTGGGATCTTTTCTGGTTCCATACAAATTTTAGGATTGTTTCTTCCAGCTCTGTGAAAAATTTCCATGGTATTTTAATAGGGATTGTATTGCAAGTGTGAATAGTTCCAGGCATCATAGACATTTTAACAATGTTAATTCTTGCAATCCATGAGCATGGAATGTGTTTTCATACCTTTGTGTCTTCCTCCATTTCATTCATAACTGTTCTGTAGTTTCTAGAGTAGAGATCCTTTACCTCTTTGGTTAGGTTTATTCCTAGGTATCTTATGGTTTTTGGTGCTATTGTAAATAGGATCGATTCCTTAATTTTTCTTTCTTCAGTCACATTATTAGTGTAAAGCAGGGCAATTTATTTCTGTGCATTGATTTTGTATCCTGCCATGTTGCTGAATTGCTGTATGAGTTCTAATAATGTGGGAGTTGAGTCTTTTGGGTTTTCCACATAAAGTATCATGGCATCTGTGGACAGAGAGAGTTTGACTTCTTCCTTGACAGTCTGAGTGCATTTACTTCCTTTTGTTGTCTGATTACTGAGGCTAGGATTTCTAGTACTACGTTGAACAATAATGGTGAGAGCGTTAATCCCTGTCATGTTTCTGACGTTATGGGAAAAGCTCTCAGTTTTCCCCCATTGATAATAATATTCACTGTGGGCTTTTCCTAGATGTTTTTTTTTATGATATTGAGGTAGGTTCCCTCTATGCCTACACTTTGAAGTGTTTTAATCAGGAAAGGATGATGTATTTTGTCAAATGCTGCATCTGCATCGATTGAAAAAAGACAGTCTCTTCAATAAATGGTGCCGGGTAAACTGGACAACCACATGCAGAAGAACGAGACTCGACCATTCTTTTACACCATACACAAAGATAAACGCTAAATGGATGAAAGACCTCATTGTGAGACAGGAATCCAACATAATCCTAGAAAACATAGGCAGTAACCTCTTTGACAATGGCCACAGCAACTTCTTTCAAAAACCATCTCTGAAGGCAAGGGGAGCAAAAGCAAAAATGAACTATTGAGACTTCATCAAGATAAAAATCTTTAGTATAGCAAAGGAAACATTCAATTAAACTAACTGACAATCCACAGGATGGGAGCAGATATTTGCAAATGACATTTCAGATAAAGGGCTGATATCCAAGGTCTATAATGAGCTTATAAAACTCAACACCCAAAAAAAACCAGAAGAATTCAGTCAATAAATGGGCAAAAGACATGAACAGACACTTCCCCACAGAAGACATACAAATGGCTAGCAGGCACATGAAAAAATGTACAACATCACAAGCCATCAGGGAAATACAAATCAAAACCACAATGCAATACTACCTTACACCAGTTAGAATGGCAAAAATTAACAAGACAGGAAACAACAAGTGTTGGCAAGGATGTGGAGAATGAGGAACACTCTGACTCTGTTGCACAGAATGCAACTGGTACAGCCACTCTAGAAAACAGTATGGAGGTTCCTCAAGATGGCAAAAGTAGAGCTACCCTATAACCCAGAAATTGCACTGCTAGGTATTTACCACAAAGATACAGATGTAGTGAAAAGAAGGGGCACATGCACCCAAGTGTTCATAGCAGCATTGTCCACAATAGCTAAATTGTGGAAGGAGCTGAGAAGTCCTTCAACAGATGACTGGAAAAAGAAGATGTGGTTCATATATACCATGGAATATTACTCAGATATCAGAAAGGATGAATACCCACCATTTGCATCGACATGGATGGAAATGGAGGGTATTATGCTAAGTGAAATAAGTCAATCAGAGAAAGACAGTTATCATATGTTTTCACTCATATGTGAAACATAAAGAATAGAGAGGAAGACCACAGGGGAAGGGATGGAAAACTGAAGGGGGGAAATAAAAATGGGAAGTGAAGCAGGAGTAACTATGGACTGTGAGAAACAAACTGAGGGTTTCGGAGATGTGGGAGTCTTGGGATGGGGTAGCCAAGTGATGGGCTTTAAGGAGGACAGGGGCTGTGATGAGCACTGGGTGTACAACTAATGAATCATTGAACTCTACATCAAAAACTAATGATATACTATACAGTGGCAATTGAACATAATAAAAAAATTAAAAAATAAATACATAAATAAATACATACAAATAAATAAATAAACAGCTCCTTGTTTCATTGACCTGTTCTACTGTTTTATTTTTAATTTCTGTATCATTGATTTCTGCTCTAGTCTTTTTTATTTCTCTTCTCCTGGTGGATTCAAGCTTTTCTGCTGTTCTTTACCTACACTTTTACATGTAAGGTTAGATTGTGTCATGGATTGGAAGAACAAATAGTGTTAAAATACCTATGCTACCCAAAGCAATCTACACAGTCAATGAAATCCCTATAACAGAATAAAGAAAAAAAAGAAAGAATCATTTTAGAAAATGATTCACTTTTTGCGTTCCATTTCAACAATGGATCAGAAGCACTAGAGAGACTTTAATATTATTTTTACACTTACTATTATATTTCAACACAAAATGCCTTAACCCATGGGAAGAGAAATCAGTTAATTGAGAGATTAAAATTCACTTTCCCCAAAATAATTTTATTGGATAAATGTCTGTAATTCATTCCTATTTCTGCTGTAACAAATTACTACACTAGAGGCATCAAAGAAACAGATTTATGCTCTTATTGTTTTTGAGGTCAGAAGCCTGAAGTAAGACTCAGGGGGCTAAAATCAAGATAATCTGCGGGGCCAGGATCCTTCTGGATGCTCCAGGAAAGACTCTTTTCTTTCTTATTGTAGTTTCTAATGACAAGGATTCTTTGGCTCACTGCCTTACTCCATCTTCAATGTCAACAATGTGGCATCTTCACATCTCTCCCTGATCCAACTATTCTGCCCTCCTGAGCCACATTCAGAGGACAAGGGTGATTATGTTAGTTCCACTTGCATGATCTTGGCCTGTCTCAGTTTAAGGTCAGCTGAATAGCAGCCTTATTTCATTTGCAACCTGAATCTCCCTCTTACTATACAAAATAACGTATCCCAAGTTTCCATGAATTACAACTTGGACCAGTTAAAGAGGTTCTTATTCTGCCTGCTAGAAAGTCTTTTCTAAAAGTATTTTATGTGGTTCCCATCAAGGGTCCATATATAAAAGAAATAAACACGGAATTTATCACAGCCCCTAGAATGACTGGAAACACTTGTTATTCAAAATTTTATGCAGATATGATGTTTTTTGTGAAGAAGACCTACAACCTTTACTCTT
This sequence comes from Ailuropoda melanoleuca, assembly GCF_002007445.2. Lineage (NCBI taxonomy): Eukaryota > Metazoa > Chordata > Mammalia > Carnivora > Ursidae > Ailuropoda > Ailuropoda melanoleuca. The sequence goes on from NW_023253318.1 coordinate 23,590, forward strand.
TACCCTTTCACAGGACGACAGCCTTGCAACTCAAAGAGTGGTCCACAGACCAGGATGTGCAGCACCAACATCATTCAGGAGCTTCTTAGAAATGCTGAACTCCTGGGCCCACCAGCACCTGCTAAAGCAGAATCTGCCTTTAAGCTGGAATCCTAGATGATTCCTATGCAATGTGAAGTTGGAAAAGTGCTGATCTAGATTGTTTTCTCACACTCTTAATTTGACCTTTGAGGCGGGGTCATTATCTGTGTTGGGAGCTGTCCTGCTCAGTGGAGGTGTTTAGCACCGTCCCTCGGACATTGCCAGATGTGCCCAGGGGGAAAGAACCACCTCTGGTTGGGACCACTGGCACAGAGGTTGAAAACTGGGAACAATCTGATGGAATGCAATCAGCACCCATCTCCTTCTACAATGATAACTTTGAGAAGCTCACTAAATTCTTCAAGCCCCATTTCTCCATGAGGAAAGAAGTTCACATTAGTGTTTCCTCACAGAATGGACTTGTATGAAAATTAAATCAGGCAACTCCTATTAGGTGCTAAACTCGGATTATACTGCCTAAAATACTTCAACATATATCTTACAATTAACAATAGTTTTATAATTACATTTTCATACCTCTTAACTTGTGATAGAATTGTGAAATTCCTAATTGTTTTGGCAAAATTGACATGAAGCCAAAGAGTGTAGTGCCCAGGGGTTTATATTTTTGTTTGTGTGTGTGTTTCTTTTTTTAAAATTTTTTATTATGTTATGTATTCACCATACAGTACATCATAGTTTTTGATGTAGTGTTCTATGATTGATTGTTTGTGTATAACACCCAGTGCTCCATGCAATATGTGCCCTCCTTAATAGCCATCACCAGCCTAGCCCAATCCCTCCCTCCCTGAACCCCTCAGTTTGTTTCCCAGAGTCCATAGTCTTTCATGGTTCATTCTCCCTTCTGTTTACTCCCCCTTCATTCTTCCTTTCCTTCTCCTACTGATCTCCCTGCTATTCCTTATGTTCCACAAATGAGTGAAACCATATGATAATTGTCTTTCTCTGCTTGACTTATTTCACTTAGCATAATCTCCTCCAGACCCATCCATGTTGCTGCAAATGTTGGGTAATCATTTTTTTCTGATGGATGAATAATATTCCATTGTATATATGGACCACATCTTCTTTATCCATTCCTCTGTTGAAGGGCATCTGGGCTCCTTCCACAGTTTAGCTGTTGTGGACAATGCTGCTATGAACATTGGGGTGCATATGGCCCTTCTCTTCACTATGTCTATATCTTTAGGGTAAATACCCAGCAGTGCAATTGCTAGGTCATAGGGTAGCTCTATTTTTAACTTTTTGAAGGATCTCCACACTGTTTTCCGTAGTAGCCGTAACAATTTGCATTCCCACTAACAGTGTAAGACGGTTCCCATTTCTCCACATCCTCTCCAACATTTGTTGTTTCTTGCCTTGTAAATTTTTGCTATTCTAACTGGTGTAAGGTGGTATCTCAATTTGGTTTGTTTGATTATTTGTTTCTTGTGTATTGAGTTTGAGAAGTTCTTTACAGGTCTTGGATACCAGCCTTTTAACTGTAGTTTCATTTGCAAATATCTTCTCCCATTCTGTTCAAAATACCAATGACATTTTTCAAAGAAGTGGAACAAACAATCCTAAAATTTGCGTGGACCCAGAAAAGACACTGAATTGCCAAGGAAATGTTGAAAAAAAAAAACAACAAAACAAAGCTGGGGTCATCATGGTGCCTGATTTCAAGCTATACTACAAAGCCATGATCACCAAGACAGCATGGTACTGGCACAAAAACAGACACATAGACCAATGGAACAGAATAGAGACTCCAGAAATGGACCCTCGACTTATAGTCAACTAATCTTTGACAAAGCAAGAAAAAACATCCAGTGGAAAAAAGACAGTCTCTTCAATAAATGGTGCTGGGAAAATTGGACAGTTATATGCAAAAGAATGAAACTGACCACTCTCTCACACCATACACAAAAATAAACTCCAAATGGATGAAAGACCTCAATGTGAGTCAGAAATCCATCAAAATCGTAGAGGAGAACATAGGCAGTAACCTCATTGACATCAGCCACAGCAACTTCTTTCTTAACACGTCTCCAAAGGCGAGGGAAACAAAAGAAAAAAATGAACATTTGGGACTTCACCAAGATAAAAAGTTTCTGCACAGCAAAGGAAACAGTCATCAAAACAAAGAGGCAACCCAGGGGTTTATATTAAAAGACAAACTTCTCTTCCTTGTTGAGAAGGAGAGAAGTAATTCTAGAGATATCAGGGGTCATGTCTCACCACAAGTGAGTCACTGCTTTGAAGACCCTAAGGGACTTAGTCAGGATCGATTCCTGAGTCTTAAACAGGAGAAAATGGTCGCTCAAGAGTGGGATAAGATGCTGGTAATTTAAATCCCTGAAAGGCAGAAGAAGTCATAGAAATAGAGTAAAAACACAAGACAAAACCAAGAATATGCAACGCCAAAAAAAAAAAAAAAAAAAAACCTGACAACACCTGGCTTCTCATCAGTCTCCTAGGAACAGAAATTCAACAGGATAAATGTCCTTTCTGTCCACACTAGTGTCCCGCAGGGAAATCATGTGCCTACAGGTGGGAGGAACAGAGGGAAATGATCCTAATGAGCAGACCGAACCAGCTGTAAATATTCCTCTGTTGCAGTCCCGCAGCACAGGTGACCTCGGGCTGGACAAGACCTGGTTGTCTCTTGTGCAGTCCTGAGTCTGGATGGGGCACTGGAGTCTGACTCATTCCTGCTGTCTTGTCTGGGGACAGAGCTCTGTCCTCCATCGTCTACCAACCAGACAGGCACTTTGAATTCCATGTAGAGACCTTCCTCCCAGAGACCCCATCTAGATGAGTTTTATTGCCCAGTAGGGACTGTAGTGGGTCTGAGAATGAAAGTCAACTTCATTTACCTGAGGTCACTTGAGGGCCAATCCAGCCTAGCCCAGAGCTGAGAGTTTGCTGTGGCTGTTTGCTGGCTTGATTAAGGAATTTATTGGTTGATTCATTTATATATTTATGACGCTAAAAATAGAAGTGCACATGGAACTCCAAAATGCAAGGTTCAATATTAGCTAGTAAATCATAAGAAGGGAAAGCCAATCTCATGAGGGGTGGGATTGTAAAAGCAGAACATGAGACCAAGGATCTTTACAGTTAACCAGAGTAGGAAAGTCAAGTATTAGCTGCTAAGGATATAAAATGAAGTGAGGACAAATCTTTTCATGTTTAGGATGGGACATGTTAGACTACACTTCTGTACTAAGAAGAAAATTCAGACAAAAGAATTCTCACAGGGACATCTATGCAAGAGCGGTCCATGAAACCTACATATCACATACCTCCACTCTCTTCACTATTCAAATGAAATTTTTTACATGGATTATGTGACAAAGGGTATGCTAATGAGCTTCCTTTACAATTACCTCAGTACCTGTGAACCTGAACTTGGGCTGGCTTAGCTAGCCACCCACTTTCTCCATTGAAAATGTCTGTGGGAGTCTTAGAGCTTGTATAGTGTTGTTGGAAGGGTTTTATTCCTGTTTTTTATTGCATTGTTTCAAACAAATTATTGCTGTTTATTTCATCAGTTTACCTACTTGCCATTTTGCTTTTTTGTGTATGTATAGCTGTATTTGTGCAGAATGTGTGAGAGTGTATAAACTTTGTGTGGTAAAGTCTGCACGCTACTCATAATATATTCCCTCCATTGACTTTATAAATGTTTGTTTGTTTGTTTTTGTTTGTTTTCCTGGTCAAATTGATCTGTCACCTTAATATTCTTCACTTGTTGAAACCTTTTTTCCCAACACTGAAAGTGAATGTCCTTCTGCACACTTATGACTTACATATCACCCTTTATACATACATTCCAAGTAGTGTTCACGTCTCTGTATGCACTACTGTTCCTTTTGGCCATTTATTAATGAATCTATTTCTAAAACAAAATGCCATCACTTAAAAGGCATTCTTCTTTATGTTTGACCAAGAATCACCTTTACTTTCCATAAGCATATTGTCCCATATCTCTTTATGTGAGATGAAACTAAAACTTTAGATACTGCTTCTCTCCACATTAAAAAAGATTTTTTTCAAATTCTTTTATTCTCGAGACCTTGGTAATCTATTTAGATTTGGACCCATAGCAATTTCATTAAAATATTACTCTCTTAAGTCTTTGTACTCAGAAGTTGAATTTGGGTCTTCCTTCAATTTCATTTCAGACAGTTCTTTTGAGCCACTCTGCTTAACGTAAGTGCATTTTTACTGTTCTTCTTTCTTTCAAAAGTTTTCATTTCTTCTAAAACTAATCTGTGCTGTGCACACATACACATTCACACCCTTTCAATTTGAATATATGAAAAGACGCCTACATATATTTTAAGTACGCTTTACGTTCTGGCAAAATCTTTTTTTCTAGCTTTTGTCCCTCATCCTTCTGACTCAGGATTATCTTATACAAGACCCTCTAGTCACCAGTGTAATCCTGAGTCATTATTTCAATGCCTGCATGACATTTCATGGTGTGGCTGTGCCATTTACACTTTGGATGATTTTTTGGTTTTTTTCCCATTAAATTATTATTTAATGAGAAATATTTTGAATATATATGCCACAAAATACTTTTTAAGTAGTGAAAACCATCTTTCTCAACCAAAGGTGATTTTGTGCCCAGGGCACGTTGAACAATATTCAAAGTCATTTTGGGCTGTCACACTGGGAAGGGGTGTTTGGTGGCCAGGGACCCTGTAAACAGCCTACAGTACACAGGATACAGCCCACCACAGAGAAGAAACTATCTCCAAATGCACATAGTGCACAGACTGAGAAACCCTGGGTTAGAGCATATCTGTATTTCTTAAAAATATTTAATTTTTTAAGTAATCTCTACACCCAACATGGGGCTTGAACTTACAACCCCAAGCTCAAGAGTCCCATGCTCTACCGAATGACCCAGCCAGCCACCCCAAAGAACATCTGATTTTTAATATTTGTAATGTCTTCAGAGCTTCTCCAAGACATTGTAACACTTCACAATTGTGACAGCAAAGTTAGACAATAGGAATTTGCTACTCGATTAAAAATACCAACCCCAACCAGTGTGACAGCTCTTTGAGTGTTTTCTCAGGCTTCTGGGTATGAAAGAGATTTCTGTTGATTTTTTAAGCTATTAGGGAGCCCCAGCAAAGATTCATGTGTTTGATCACATGTTCATTTATCTATTATTATATGTCCACATATGATATGCCTATTTATAATTATCAGTATTTCAAATAATTGTTGTAAATCACAGTTTCTCTACTGACTTTTAATTAGATATTCTTGGCCATAAAATAGTTTTAAATTTTATTTACTCAAATATATTTCTCTTCTTACTTCTGATAATTTTGCCTTAATTATGATGTTTTGCCCACCTGTGAAATTTATATGTATTTCCTAGATGTGCATCTAAAATGGTACAGTTACTGTTACACTGAGGGTTTACTCCTTCTGATTTTTGTGAGATGTGTGGGATATGGATCTACTGAAATTCCTTCTATGTAGAAAGCAGTTTGTGCCAACTTCCATTCAACATTCCAATCTTTTCCATCTAAATCTAAACGAGCTTTGTCATGGGTTAAATGTCCATATCTAATGAGACCAAATTCCTGATTCATTCAACGTATGCTAAAAGAATATATGCTATGTTCCAAAATGTCTAAGAACTTTATATGTAATACGCTTTTATTTCAGGGATGTGGGGAATTTTAGTATTTATCCATGTTGATTTTGTGGAATTACTGCTCCTGTAAATTGTGTTTCAGAAGTCCCTTCAATGTTGCTAAATACGGTTGTACATAAATTGCCACTGGGTGTGTAGGATTTCACAGAGTCTCGGGAACACTTTGGTGTTGGACAAGGAACAGAACCTTGAGCATTTGTGCTCATCAGACTTGTCAAGATAGTGACTAAAACCCAGAGGGTAAGAATGGCAAATAAAAACAACATGATGTCACATAATAAAAGTGATGAAGGGTCTCACCTCATCCCCTATTAACCCAACAAAAACCAATGGGTCAAATAACTATGGAATAGGCAGGGGGAGGAAGTCTTCTGCTGTCTTCTATCTGGTAATAAAATGCTCGGATTTTGTGAAATGTTGATTTTTTTTTTCTCTTGTGATGTTCAATCTGTAATGTGATTCACACCATAAAGATGTCACCACTTCGTGTTGTGAACAAATGTGATTTTGCTCTTATTTTTTTTTGCTGGGTATAAGTAGTGTGTAACTAAGACTGGATGCCACTAGCACCAAGGAAGCTTTCCTTCCTCACAGTCTATCAGAACAACTGAGTTTATTAGATCATTTTACTCTTTATGTCTATCTCGTTTCTCCTTCCCTCTCTGTCTCTCACTATCTCTGTTTCTTGAATGCAACTTTTTGCTGCTGTTATTTTTTTTATTTAAATTCAATTTAATAAGCATATAGTGTATTGTTAGTTTCAGAGGTAGAATTTAGTGATTCATCAGTTGCATATAACACCCAGGGCTCATTCCATCCAATGCCCTCCTTAATGACCATCACCCAATTACCCCATTCCCCCACCCACTCCCCTCCAGCAACGCTCGCTTTATGTCTATAATCATGGCTCTTATGGATTCCCTCCCTTTCTATTTTTATCTTATTTATTTTTCCTTCCCTTCCCCTATGTTAATCAGTTTTGTCTCTTAAATTCCCATTATGAATGAAATCATAATTGTCTTTCTCTGACCTATTTTTTTTAGCATAATACACACTAGCTCCCTCCAGAGCTTTGCAAATGGCAAGATTTGATTCTTTTATGGCCGAGTAATATTGCACTGTGTATATATACCATATCTTTATCCACTCATCTGTCGATGGACATCTGGGCACTTTCCATATGTTGCCTATTGTGGACATTGCTGCTATAAATATTGAGGTGCGTGTGCCCCTTCGAATCACTGTGTTGGTATCCTTTGGATAAATAACAACCAATGGAATCTCTGTGTGGTACAGTAGCTCTTTTTTCATTTTTTTTAACCTCCATACTATTTTCCAGAGTGTCTGAAAGTTTACATTCCCACCAACAGTGTGAGAAGGTTCCCCTTTCTCTGCTTCTGGGCCAACATCTGATGTTTCCTGAGTTGATAATTTTAGTCATTCTGACTGCTGTGAGGTGGTATCTCATTGTGGTTTTGGTTTGTTTTTGCCTGATGATGAATGATGCAGCCAGTTTTTAATGTGTCTCTTAGCTGTTTACAATTGTGCCAAAACCCATAAGGTCTCTAGGAAGAAACTTAACCAAAGAGGTAAAAGATCTGTACTCTGAGATGCGTAGAACACTTAGGAAAGAAACTGAGGAAGGTGCAAAGAGATGAAAAAATGTTCCATGCTCATGGATTGGAAGAACAAATATTACTAAATGTCTATATGGTGACTGTATTGTGACTAGCATAACATAATAAAAAAATATTATTATTAAAAAAAACAAAAATAAAAAAAATAAAATGTCTATGCTTCCCAAAGCAATCTACATATTCAAATTAGTCCTTATCAAAATACAGCGCTCTACACCGAGCTGGAACAAATAATTTAAAATGTGTATGGAACCAGAAAAGACCCCAAATATGTTGAACACAAATTTTTATGTTTCTTTACACACAGTTCAGAAAGTGGCCATTCCAAAATGGAGCCCTAAGATGATTTGTCCCTGGGAATCTATGAATAGGAATTTCTGGGTCTTATTTCTACATTTTTTATGGGAAAGGTAATATGATGTACTTGGATTCATATCCTAAACACTGTGTTGGAGGGTGTGGGGGAGAGGTGAGGACATAGAATTAACATACACCAGGAGGACTTGGCTTGCACTGTTGTGTGGATGTCACACTATGTGTGTGTGTGGGGGGGGCATGTGTGTGTGGGAATCTTGATGAGTGAGAGCAGTCCTTAGGTCAGGGATACACAGAGTCCTCTATTTCAAGATGACCCTTATAATACACAGGCCATACTCAATCAACAGAAGATACTAAGGAGGGATGTTCAATGGACAGGACATTGATTCAACCAGATCACAATGTGCAAGAAGTAGTGTAGATAAAGAACTGCCTGAGTCTTGAACTTGAAGCAGCTATGAAGCCACATGATCCTACAGAGTTCACTGCTACCACCTTCCGTCACTCTTGTACATTTCCCTCAACACATACGTTTCCTTCTAAGACTTGATTTTCTGACAAGAGCCCTTCCTCAAGGTCTTTGCACCAGCCATTCCCTCTACTGGGAAGGCCTCCTCTCTTCCACCCACTCTTCCATGAGGTCTCCTTTCAAATGTTACCTTCTTATCCAAACTTGACTGAACACCCAACATAACACCTGACACATTCTCCCTTAAGCTGCTTCTGTTCTGTTCACATCATCTGTCTCCATCTCATGATTATTTAATCTTTATATAAGCATCTACCTATCACCATCATTGAATTGTAGGGACATTTGCCTTTCAGCACTCTATGACCAGGGTTTCCAAAACATGGTTGAGGCTCTACGTATTCCTTAAATGCATGAAATAATTTCTTACTGACACCGTAAAGTACCCGACCTTTCGGGGGAACATCTAATGTTGTGATAAAAATTCCTAATCAGAGAAGGACTGGGGATCCACTAGAGAAGACTGAATCCATTGACAAAATATTGCAATTAGTTTCTTGACTGGAAAATGGAATTTATTGCATTTCGACAATGTGAGCAATGACAATTTGTGTGAAAATTAGTTGTGCTATTTTCCCCCTGTACTGCTAGTCACCTCCAACACATGGACCCAGGGAACTATACAGGAATTTTGGGGCTCCAGCTTCTGGGATTTTCAGAGAAACCAGAACTGCAGCCCCTGATATTTGGGCTTTTCCTCTCCATGTACCTGATCACTGTGTTTGGAAACCTGCTCTTCATCCTGGTCGTCGGCTCAGACTCCCACCTCCACACCCCCATGTACTTCTTCCTGGCCAACCTGTCCTTTGTAGACATCTGTTTCACCTCCACCACTGTCCCCAAGATGCTGTGGAACATCCAGACTCAGAGCAAAGTCATAACCTTTGCAGGCTGCATCACACAGATGTATTTTTTCATACTGTTTACAGGATTAGACATGTTCCTCCTGGCTGTGATGGCCTATGACCGCTTTGTGGCCATCTGTCACCCCCTGCACTACATGGTCATCATGAACTTCTGGCTTTGTGGACTGATGGTTCTGGTGTCCTGGATCTTGAATGTCTTGCATTCCTTGTTACACACCTCCATGGTGTTGCGGCTGTCCTTCTGTACAGAGGTGGAAATCCCCCACCTTTTCTGTGAACTCATTCAGATGATAAAACTTTCCTGTTATGACACGTTTCTCAATAATACAATGATGTATTTTACAGCTATGTTGGTGGCTGTTGGTCCCTTCACTGGGATCCTTTACTCTTACTCTAAGATAGTTTCCTCCATCCTTGGGATCTCATCAGCTCAGGGCAAGTATAAAGCATTTTCCACGTGTACATCTCATCTCTCGGTTGTCTCCTTATTTTATTGTACGAGCCTAGGAGTGTACTTTAGTACCTCTGCTCTCCAGAGCTCCCAATCAAATGCAGTAGCCTCGGTGATGTACACAGTGGTCACACCCATGCTGAACCCCTTCATCTACAGCCTGAGGAACAAAGACACAAAGGAGGCTCTGATGAGATTTTCTTGGATGGCAGCTCTAAGAGAGACAATCCTCCTGAAGCTGAAGAAGTGCCCTTGATTCCCGGGCCCAAAGCCTGATCCGAGTGTTGAGTTACTGTAATCATTGTGGAAGTGGACATACCTCTTTTATTTTTTTCCAGGAATTTCTATTTTTTTTCCTTTCAGCATAATTTCTGTAACTCACTTTATTAATCTTTGTGATAACTCTGACATCCAAGAGATTTTCCCTTTGTCATTTTCCTACTCTCTCAAAGTGATTCCTAATCTCAGGTGTGAACTATTTGGACATTCTCCCTTACCCAAAGGACTATATGAATCTATTAACAATAATTTCTTCTCAAAAAAATATTTCATACTATTTTTTCTTTTGAATGAATGGTACTCTTATGAAAAATCTACTCTTGGCCACCACAGCTATTTATGTAAGTTTATAACAGAGAAAAATCTGAGAGCACTGTGCTTCATTTTGTGAGCATCATTCCTTTGTATATCACTACCTTCACTGCTCCTGCAGAGAATGCAGACTGACGTACTGATGGTCATACCTAATCATGGGGAATTTTCTACATATAGGATCTTGTCCTGTTACACGGCTTGTGTCAACCATGCCTACCATAGTCACTGGCAGAAAAATTATAAAAAATAAAAACTAAAATTATATATATATATATATATATATATATATATATGATAAAATGCATGTCTCCAAGTAGAATCTACACAGAAAGACAAATATGGTTAAAATAGAGCAACAATATATGGCCTTAGAATCAACCTTGGCTTTATTGTGATAAAGTAAATTATTAAAGAATACATTGATTGCTATGCAAAATATTTCTTTTTCAGGCACTCATCTGTTGATTGAATTGTGGCATATCAAAGTTCATTTGTAAAATGTATTCATTAGATGAAAAACTTGGCATGTTTGGGCATTTTATTAAATTACTTTTTGGATTCTGGTTGAAATTTTCCCATACTACATACAAATATGATTCCTTCCATTTCTCTAAATGAACCTCCAAAACCTCTAAAGGGGCAGTGAATGAACTTATCTGTATCACCCATTATATATGATCCTCATAACCACAGGATGACTCACCAGCAAGCTTGGATTCCTGTCCAGGTTGTGACCCATGAACTCAAGTTCTGTGCACACATGCATGTCCTTCCAACCTTTCCATGTTACCTCAGAGGGGTTTCAATGGAGTCATTCGTTTTTATAATACAGTTACCTGAGATAAACTTTAAGAACAGAGTCATCTTGAAAGATAATTTCAAGTGTCAGAACAAATGCCTAATAAAAAGAATCAGATTATTACAATGCCATGTGTTCTGCCTGATTTGATTACTATATCACTTAGCTATTGCTGCATACAAAGCATCCTAAAATAAAATGGCTTAGGATAGGGGTGCCTGGGTGGCTCAGCTGGTTAAGCATCTCCCTTCGACTCAAATTATGATCCAGGTGTACTGCGATCAAGCCCCCCAACAGGATCACTGCTCAACAGGGACTCTGCTTCTCCCTCTCCATCTGTCCCTCCCCCACACCCACCACTCATGCTTTCTCTCTAGGTTGCCCTCTCTCTCACTCATGTAAATAAATAAAATCTTTTAAAAAATGGCTAGTATACTGTCTTTATTATCAAAGTGGAACATAGGGTAGGCAGTTGTTTTGATCTCTGCAGGGATTCCCATGAGTCTGAAGTCAGGTGTGACTCTCTACGTTGTGTTTCTAAGGATGATCCATGAGGTGTGTGTCTGTAGTACTCTTCTGTCTTGATCCAATTCACGTCATTTTACTCTTTTCACATATGTATGTAATCTTCTAGTTACAAAATAAGTGAGTTTATCAAACGTGAACTGTCTTAATTTAATTCCACTATTTTAACATCCACACATGAACCAATGCTTTTCCACAGTTGGACGAGAGTGCTCCCACCCCGATAGGTGTGACCCAGCTACCTGTGCTCCAGATCTGACCCTGAGTCATGCACCCCTAGAATGTTTAAATTCTATTTATATTACTGGAGCATTATTGCACGTGATAAACTGTACTTATTTAAAGTGTACAACTTTGGGAATTGAAAGAGCCATTGAGAAATCATGGGTACGTACTGCAGGATTCCACTTCTGTAAAACTCGTGAGGTACACAATAGGCTCTCACTACTTCATTGTGCAATTGTTAGTGTGTAATCTCTCCAGCCTTCGTTATCTTCTGAAGGCAATGTGCAATCATAAACCTAACTTCCAGGGATGTTTTAAGGGAAGATGAAATGTGTGAGAATACTTTGGTGGGTCCAAAGAATGTTCAAGACTAGGTGTTGTGTGTAAGTAAATGTATGTATATTCATGTACATATTTATTTCAAGAAAACAAACTCTACAATATAAAGGAACTTATGGGAATTATTTGAATTTCATCCCACTGTTCCTACTTCCACAATTGACACTTGCTTTCCATCCTTCTTAGAAGAGCTATCTTGCAAACCTTCAGTGGAGACTCAGCTACCTGTGCTCTAGATCCTAGCCTTATCCATGTGCCATAGATATTTTCCCACCTAATTTAATATTGGAATATAATGACCCACAATAAACTGCTATTTAAAGGGTAGAAAGGAGGGCACATATTGCATGGTGCACTGGGTGTTATACGCAAGTAATGAATGATGGAACTTTACATCAAAAACTAGGGATGTACTGTATGGTGACTAACATAATAAAAAATATTACTATCGAAAACATTTTAAAAAATAAAATTTTTTCTAAAAAATAAAAATAAATAAAAATAAAGGGAAGAATTTGATGAATTAAAGGAGCTACCCCAAAATGAAGAGCACATAGTGCAGGTGTCCATTTATGTATAATTAAGACTGTTGCGTAAACTTGAACTGCTTTGTTAGGTAATTGTTTAAAATTTCAAATCCCTGAGCCTCTTTTCTTATTCCTAAAGGCAATGTGCAATGCTATACGTAACACCATATGAATGTTGTAAGAAAAGAATGAAATATGTGGAAATCAATTTTTTTAGTCCAAAGAAAACAGTCAAGTGTGGTGATTGTGGAAAGAATGAATGTTGAATCAACATGAAAGAAAAGGATGCAGAAATATACATGCAAAATTGTAAATGATAATGGATGACCTTAATTCGGACCATGAGTCTCTTTCCTATGTCACTGTCTCAAAGGCCTCGTAGTCAGACCACATGCACATTTAAACCAGGAGGAATTTATTGTACCACCTGATGGGACAGAATATCTTCAAATAGATTTAGGTTTTTATCTACTTAATGTGGGTTCTGTATTGCCAATTGCCCTTATCCAAGGGAAGCTATGAGTGAATTGGAAGACATAAAATCAGTTTCCTCAAATAATTTTATTGACTATGTCCATAAGAGTTTCCTCTTGCTGCTGTAAAATACCCCACACTAATTGCTTAAAAAAAAAATACACGCTCTTACTGTTCTGGAGAAGAAGCTTGGAAGAAGTCTCATCAGGCTAATAGCAAGATGTCTGCAGGCTCAGTTCCTTCCAATTCCAGTGTCTCTTGCTGGCTGCTTGCATTCCTTGCTCATGGCTTGTCCTCAAACTTCAGAGCCAGTAGGCCAGCATTTATCTTTCTCTAACACCAACTCTTTTATCCCCTTCCTGAACATTCAGAGGACTGTAGTGATTACCTTTGTCCACCTGGACACTCATGGCTAATCTCTACCTGGACACTCATGGCTAATCTCTTTATCATAATGACAGTTGATTACCAACCCTGCACAATCTGTTACCTTAATTCTTCTTTGCTATAACAAGTAAAACATTAAAGGCACTGGATATTCAGACCCAGACATATTTGCGAGGGCCTTATCATGCATACTACAAAGTCTTTTTCATATGTGCATTGTTTTAGTCAATTATAAAAGCAATAAACCCAGATTTTATACAGCTTGAAGAATGAGTGAATACAGGTTTCCATCATAATTTCGTGCAATGGCCATGTCTGGTGCAAAAGACGTTATACTCCCTACACCTATCTCTATCCCAGGCTCACAGGTTGCTAATAAAGAGTGATCCACATACCAAGATCAACAGGAAATACAGACTCTCTGGGCCACCCTGGACCTATGACAAGATCCTGTATTTATAGTGGGATCCCACACAGTGGGATCTGTGTGGATACACAGGCACACTGAAGTTGGACAGATACTGGTCTAGACGGGTTCCCCAAGTTTTATTGTCAACAAAAGTTGCAATTTGTGGTAGGATAATAATTTTGGGGTGCTTTCCTTTGGATTGGAAGTGTTCAGCGGCTTCCCTTCAGACATTGCCAGACATCCCCAGGGGCCTGGTTGAGAAGCACTAGCCCAGAGCTTGAGAGCTGGAAGTGTCCTGACAGAATGACACTCAAGGCCCACAACATACGCATATATTCAATGTGGACAGATCACTACACACCACCAAGCAGCATTTCTACAATGTAGATTGGAGTTCATAAATGTACTTCACTTACTTGTGGATAAGATTTTTATAAAAATTAAATCAAACTATCCCTGTGAGATACAAGCTCACGTTCTAGTACATAACATGACCTAAACACGTCTGTTATAATTACAACCATTTTATGACAAAGGGCTAAGTGACAGCTCTTTACTTGTATAAAGTGAGAAATTCCTAACTGTAATGGCAAATGTATCTTGAAGCCAATGTGTGTAGCGGCCAAGATTTATTACCAGAAGACCTCACTTCTCTGCCTTATTGAAAAGAAGAATAGACCCTGTCTAGAGATAGCATGGCTGAGTCCCCATCACATGTCAATGCTCTGAAGATAAAAAAGACCTAATCCAGGTACCTACTGGGTCATAGGCTAGGAGAAAATTATAACCTGAAGCTAGGTCAGATGTTAGGAGACTCACAGTTCAGGAAGGGGACAAATTCAGGGAAAAGGACATTTAAAAAAGAAAGAAAAAGAAAACCTGATTTCACTTGACCTCTAACCTAGTCTTTTGGGAACTAAGATTCATTACGAAAATATCCTTTCTGTCCAGTGGACTTTTCACTTGGGAATCATGCGCTTAGAGCCTGGAGTCACAAGGGGGAAATGTGCTAATGAGCAGACACAGGAAGCTCTAAATACCTCCTTGTCGCCAGTCCATCAGCCTGTGCAACCTTGGATGGGAAGGGTCATGCTTTTTGCCTGTTTATTCCGAGTCCTAATTCTGGCTAGAGGCCGATGCTTCACTCCATCCTGCTGTCTTGGCTGAGGTCAGAGCTTTAGTCTCTATCATCTTCTGTCCAGGGAGGAATTCAGACTTCCACAAGGACAACTTCCTGTCACACTCCCAGCCAGGTGAGTCAAACACCCTTGTGAACCATGCATGACAGGGTCAGAGAGAATGGAAACCAGTAACTTTGACCCGTCACCACTTGAGAGCCAATTCAACTTAGCCCAGAGTGAGTGATCACTGTGTTTGCTGGTTTGCTTTATTAAATAATTAATGTATTATTAGTGCTAATGTCAATTTCACAGAGTGACCGCTACTCACACTTTTGGTGGTCTTTATTTTCTTTATTATTAAACTGTTATTATAGCAATGCTAGAAAAAGTATGTTGAGATTGTTACACTCACTGTGTGGTTCTGATTGGGTGTGATTTTGTGCCCTGGGGGGTCACTGATTACTGTCTGGAGCCAGCTTTGCCTGTCATATCGGAGAGGGGTGACTGGAGGCAGCAATGTCTAAACATCCTACAATGTACAGGACACCCCCCTCCCCAGGGCAGGCTCTGGCCAGAATGTCCATGGTGCAGAGACAGAGAAGCCCTGGGGTAAAGATCATCAGTATTTGGAACACAGCTGCCTTCAATTTCTGCCTTCAACGTTGTAACAATTACTTCCTGCAGCAAATTCAGAGTAACCCCTTGGCTACCTGTTTAAAAGTTTTAACCACAGTGGTACCTGGGTGGCAAAGGTGGTTAAGGATCTGCCTTCAGCTCAGGTCATGATCTTTAGGTCCTGGGATCAAGCCCCACAGAGGGCTTTCATCTCAGCAGGGAGTCCGCTTCTCCCTTTCCCTCTGCCTCTCAGCCTGCTTGTGTTCTCTCTGTCTCTTCTCTCGACTGAATAAATGAGATCTTTTAAATAGAATAAGTTTCAACCACAAACAATATTCCAGCTCTGTAAGTTTCCCCCCCCCAGCCTGCTGGTGATCGAGATGTTTTATTTAGTGGTGTTCCCCGCCTGTAACACTTACATGTAGTTTTATTGATGTTCTACTGTAATGTTTGGTTACCCTTACCCCAAGGTCATAAGCCCTCCGGGTTTTTGTAAGGTCTGAGGGAGGGGACAGGTTTCATATTCTTCCAGACAGATATCCCGTTATGCCATCATTTATTGAGAAATTTAACTTTTCCAAGAAAATTGAAATACAACCTTGCCATGTGTAAATGTCCTTATACATTGAGACCTAATTTAGAACTCATTTACGAAGTAAATACTGAGCATTCTAAGAACATTATCTATTATGTTTTTTGTCTAGGACTTTGACAATTTAATGATTGATCCATATTGATATCATTACTGATTGCTATTCTATATTCTATTTTAGTTCATTTTGGTTTTTCATGCAATTTTGACTGTAACAGGTATTTTGAAACTACTCAATTTACATTTTAACCTGGTTCTGCAATCCTTTCATTCTGTTCATTCTATACCTATCCATATTCTTAGGGCTTTTTATATTAAACACATATATTCACAAAACTTGGTGGACAAAAAAATGAACAAGGAAGGTGAAGTAATGCACTTTTGAATCATAAATCGTAACAGTGAGGACAGAGCACAATGAAATAAATGTGTGTATGAAACAATATCCACAGACAGAATGATATGAAGCTAATTATTGCATACAAAATGATAGAATTGTCATGGTGTGGGCAAGATTATAGAGCATGGTCTGCGAACCCCTTTGCACAGCGTGTGAAATCCAGAATGAGGATAAGCATGTGCCCACTGGGTTTGTAAAAGCGAGATCAATACCCCAAGCTCAAGAATATCAATAAAATATGCCACATAGAGAAGACAGAAAGGGGACAACTTCATCCCCTATCAGACCACATAGAAATGAATTGGCCAAAAATGATGCAGGACGTACAGGAAAAATAAATCTTCTATGCTTGATATAAAAATGCCCAACTTTTGTTGTTTGTGTACACTTCCTTTTGTGCAGTGTTTGTTTAACCCATTGGTCGAATTTTCGGATGTCTATATCTATACCTATAGCTATATCCTAATATTTAAATATATTATTTGTCAATGGGAGACTAAAGAATTGGCAACTCTGCGGGGCGCCTGGGTGGCGCAGTTGTTAAGCATCTGACTTTGGCTCAGGGCGTGATCCTGGCGTTATGGGATCGAGCCCCATGTCAGGCTCCTCCGCTATGAGCCTGCTTCTTCCTCTCCCACTCCCCCTGCTTGTGTTCCCTCTCTCGCTAGCTGTCTCTATCTCCGTCCAATAAATAAATAAAATCTTTAAAAAAATAAAATAAAATAAAAAAAGAATTGGCAACTCTGCATTTTGCAGGGGAAAGGTCACTGATCTGACCTACGTGGGTTGGATCCATTCCAGGCACAATCAAGATGCTAGGGAGAGAAAGACAGGGGAATAACACAACCCAGGAGAGGATGGTGTCTTGCATGTGTGTGACTTGTAGAGTGTGAGCAGTCCCCACAACAAGGTGCCAGGACTCATAAATCCCAAGGTGACACAACACAGGGGCCAGAACTCAATCAAGAGAGGCCACTAAGAAGAAAATCTGGTTCAGTTCCTGGGATGCCTTTGCAACAAAATGACACAGAGGGAGAGGCAGTGTGGACAAGGAAGTCCCTGTGCCTCGAGGGTTCAGAGGTAGCAGAGAGGACACTTCCCTCCTCAGCATGTCTGAGAGGGTCTCTCCTCAGTCTCCCTCCTGCTCATTCCCGTTGCAGCACTGACTTTGCTTCTTTGACTTGAACCTTGGAAACAAGTACCTTACTCAGGGCCTTTGCACTGGTCATTCCCTCTGCGGGGCACACATTTCCTCCATAATCCTTGATCTGTTTCCATCTCTTACTTGAGATTTCTGTTCCAATGTGACCTTGTTTGCACAATGGCCTACATACCCATGAAAATAGCATGCCCTATTCACTCTCTGCTTTATCCCTATTTTCCTTTTCTTCATACCACCTGCCACCATCTGAAATGCTATTGATTTTCTTATTAATGTATTCTTTCTCCATCATTGAATGTTAGGAACTTTTTCCCTCCAGCTTCCTATACTCTCTCTGCCTAGACGATGGCAGGACTTGGCCAGATCTTAAATTGTATTTTTGGAATTTGATATAATTTTTATTTAAAAGTGTGGAATACATGACCTTTTGCAAAATAAGGTTGGAAGACAAATTGATTGGAACAAAAATTCCATAACGATGTTGGTGCAGGTGATCCCCTGAAATGGACCATATCCGTGCACAACATATTACAATGAAAGGACTACAGAATTGAAAAGGTAGCATTTTAAATCTGTGAGTAATACAAGTGCATGAAATTTAATCATGCTGTTTGCCTCTGTCCTTGAAGTCACCTCCACCACATGGAACCAGGCAATGATACACGAATTTCAGAGTTTCTTCTTCTGGGACTGTCGGAGGACCCAGAACTGCAGCCCCTCCTATTTGGGTTTTTCCTCTCCATGTACCTGATCACTGTGTTTGGAAACCTGCTCATCATCCTGGCCGTCAGCTCTGACTCCCACCTCCACACCCCCATGTACTTCTTCCTGGCCAACCTGTCCTTTGTAGACATTTGTTCCACCTCCACCACCGTCCCCAAGATGCTGATGAATATACAGACAGAGAGCAAAGTCATAACCTATGCTGGGTGCATTACTCAGATTTATTTTTTCATAGTCTTTGCCGTTTTGGACGTCTTTCTCCTGGCTGTGATGGCTTATGACCGATTTGTGGCCATCTGTCACCCCCTGCACTACACGGTCATCATGAACCCTCGGCTCTGTGGACTGCTGGTTCTGGTGTCCTGGGGCATCTGTTTCCTGCATTCCTTGTTACAAAGCTTAATGGTGTTGCGGCTGTCCTTCTGTACAGAGGTGAAACTCCCCCACTTTTTCTGTGAACTCAATCAGATGATCCAACTTGCCTGTTCTGATACCTTTCTTAATAACATGGTGATGTATTTCGCATCTGTGCTGCTGGGTGCTGGGGCTTTTGCTGGGATCCTTTACTCTTATTCTAAGATTGTTTCCTCCATACATGGAATATCATCAGCTCGGGGCAAGTATAAAGCATTTTCCACCTGTACATCTCACCTTTCAGTTGTCTCCTTATTTTATTGTACGATGCTTGGTGTGCACCTGAGCTCTGCTGCTACCAAGAGATCCCACGCAAGTGCAGTGGCCTCGGTGATGTACACGGTGGTCACGCCCATGCTGAACCCCTTCATCTACAGCCTGAGGAACAGAGATATAAAGAGGGCTTTGAAAGCATTGTTTGTGAAGGAGACGCTACATGGCCAATTGTCATAAGACAGAAGAAGTTCCGAAGATTGCTTTATCTCAGTTCCTGAGCAAAATTTTATTGAATAAATGTTTGTATTCAATTCCTAATGCTAATATAAAATGACTACATCAGTGCTTATTTTTTATAATAATTTTTATTACGTTATGTTAGTCACCATACAGTACATCCCAAGTTTTTGATGTAAAGTTCCATGATTCATTACTTGCATAAAAAACCCAGTGCACCATGCTATACGTGCCCTCCTTACTACCCATCACTGGCCTACATTAGTGTTTAAAACAC
>NW_023253319.1:0-4973 GCF_002007445.2 Ailuropoda melanoleuca
CTGGGAGGAGGAGAGAAGGACATAGAAGTAACACCCATCAGGAGGATATGGTGTGCTGGTGTGTGTATGTGACTGTGTGTGTGTGTGTGTGTGCGTGTGTGTGTGCAGGCACCTTGATGAGTGAGAATGGTCCTCAGAGCAGAGATACATGGGCTCCGCTACTTTAAGGTGACCCTTTTAATACACATGCCAAACTGGATCAACAGATGATACTAAGGAGGAGTGTTTAATTGACAGGACACTATTGCAACCAGATCATAAAGAGCAAGAGGTACATAGTGTGGACGAGGAAGTCCTTGTGTCTTGAAATTTAAGCAGCTATGAGGCCACATGATTCTATGAAATTCACTGCCACCGCCTCTCATCACTGTCCCTCTTGTCCATTCCCTTCAACACACTGATTCCCTTCTGACCCTTCATTTTCTGATAGAAGCACTTCCTCAAGGCCTTTGCACTGGCCATTCCCTCTGCCAGGAAGACCTCCCGTCATCCACCCTTTCTTCCATGAGGGCTCTGTTCAAATGTCTCCTTCTTAGCCAGTCTTGACTGAACACCCGACATAACACCCATCCACTTTCTCCCTTTTTTTAAATTAAACTTTTTTATTATGTTAGTCACCATACAGTACATCCCTAGTTTTGGATGTAAAGTCCGATGATTCATTAGTTGCATATAACACCCAGTGCACGATGCAATACGTGCCCTCCTTAATACCCATCACCAGCCTATCCCATTCCCCCACACCCCCCCCGAAGCCCTCAGTTTGTTTCCCAGAGTCCATAGTCTCTCATGGTTCATTCCCCCTTCTGTTTACCTCCCCCCTTTTTTCTTCCCTTTCTTCTCCTACCGATCTTCCACTCTCTCCCTTAACCTGTTTCTGTGTTCTTCATAGTACCTGTCCCTATCCCAGGATTATTTACTCTTTATATCTGCTTCTATCCTACCAGCATCACTGAATTGCAGGGACTTCTGCTTTTCAGCACCCTCTACTTTATGACTAGGAAATGCTGGAAACATTGTCAACACTATATACTCCTCAAATGCATGAAATAATTTCTTATTCAAACTGTACAATACCGGATCTACGGGGAACATCAGATGTTGGGATGGAAATTTCTAATCAGAGAGGAAACGAGTATCCCCTCAAGGGGCCCAGACCCATTCACAAAATACTGAAATTAGTTCTGACTGGAAAATATTCACTGTAACATTTCCACAATGTGAGCAATGCCCATTTGTCTCAGAATTATTCTTGTTCTGTTCCCCTGTGCTAGTAGTCACCTCCACTAATGGACCCAGGAAATGACACAGGAATTTCAGATCTTCTGCTTATGAGATTTTCAGAGAAACCAGAACTGCAGCCCCTCATATTTGGGCTTTTCCTCTCCATGTACCTGATCACTGTGTTTGGAAACCTGCTCATCATCCTGGCCGTCAGCTCTGACTCCCACCTCCACACCCCCATGTACTTCTTTCTGGCCAACCTGTCCTTTGTAGACATCTGTTTCACCTCCACCACCATCCCCAAGATGCTGTGGAACATCCAGACTCAGAACAAAGCCATAACCTATGCAGGATGCATCAGCCAGTTGTATTTTTTCACACTCTTTGCAGGATTAGACCTCTTTCTCTTGACTCTGACGGCTTATGACAGCATTGCGGCCATCTGGCCATCTGTCACCCCCTACACTACGTGGTCATCATGAACCACCGGCTCTGTGGACTGTTGGTTCTGGTGTCTTGGGTAATCAGTGTCTTTCATTCCTTGTTACACACTTCCATTGTGTTGTGGCTGTCCTTCAGTACAGAGGTGGAAATCCCCCACTTTTTCTGTGAACTCAATCAAATGATAGAACTTGCTTGTTCTGACACCTTTCTCAATAATATGGTGATATATTTTGCAGCTATGTTGCTGGCTGGCGGTCCCTTTCTTGGGATCCTTTACTCTTACTGTAAGATCGTTTCCTCCATACTTGGGATCTCATCAGCTCAGGGCAAGTATAAATCATTTTCCACCTGTGCATCTCACATCTCGGTTGTCTCCTTATTTTATTGTACAGGCCTAGGAGTGTACCTTAGCTCTGCTGCTCCCCAGAGCTCCCACGCAAGTGCAGTGGCCTCAGTGATGTATGATGTGGTCACCCCCATGCTGAACCCCTTCATCTACAGCCTGAGGAACACAGACATAAAGGAGGCTCTAATGAGATTCTCTGGGATGGCAGCTCTAAAAGGGACAATCATCCTGGGGCTGAAGAAGTGCCCACGATTGCAGGGCCCAATGCCTGAGCCAAAAGTTGAGATACTTTGATCTGATTTTTAAGTAGAACATACGTCTTCTATTTTTTTCCTGGAATTTCTATTTTTTTTTATTTTGACTACTCTGTACTTATGTAACTCACTTTACTAAGCTTTGTGATATCTCTGGTATCCAAGAGATTTTCCTTTTGTAATTTTCCTACTTTCTCAATGTTATTCCTAACTGTGGATGTGAAGTTTCTGGAGATTCTCAATTATTTCAAATGACTACATGGATCTGTTAAGAATAATTTCCTCTCAAATAAAATATGTCATAGTGAATATTTTTTTCTTTTGTTAGACTGAATACTACTCCTATGGAAAATATACTCTTGGCCACCACAGCTGTTTATGTGAGTTTATAACAGAGAAAAATCTGAGACTATGTTTCTCTTTTGTGAGCATCATTCCTTTGTATATCACTACCTTCACTGCTCTTCCTGAGAATGCAGACTTTGACGTACTGGATGTTACAGATGATCATGGGGATTTTTCTACACATTAGCATCCTTTTATTACACAGCTTTTTGCCACCATGCCTGCCGTAGTCACTGGCAAAAGAAGTGATAATAAAATACATGTCTCCAGGTAGAATCTACACAGAAAGACAAATACAGAAAAAAGTAGATTGACATAATATGGCCTAGAGTCAAAACTGACTTTAAGGATGATGAAGCAAAGTATTAAAGCATACATTTATTGCTATGCAAAATATTTCTTTTTCAGACACTTCACCTAGTCATTGAATTATGGAATATAAGGGTCCATTTTTAAGGTGTATTCATTATGATGAAAGACCAGTGGCATGTTTGGGGCTTTATTGAACTATTTTGTAGTTTCTGGTTGAAAATTTCCAGTGTGAAATACAAACATGATTCTTTCCATTTCTCTAAACAAAATATCTCCCACTATTTGAAATTTTGCCATGTAACCTCTAAAAGGGCAGTGAACAAACAGCATCAGTATCGCCCATTATATGTGATCCTCATAAACACAGGTGACTCACCAGCAAGCTTGGATTCCTGTCCAGGTGTGATTCAGCATCACAAGTTTTGTGCACACATGCATGTCCTTTTCCATGTTGCCTCAAAAGGTCCTCAATGGAGTCATTTTTAATACAATTATATGAAATAATCTTGAAGAACAGAATAATCATGAATGTTACTTTCAAGTATCAGAACTTTGCTGCATACAAAGCATAAAATAAAATGACATCATATAATATCTTTATTATTGAAGGGAACCAAAGGGTAAGGAGTTGTTCTGATCTCTGCAGGGCTCCTCATGAGTCCTTAGTCAGGTGCGAATCTCTACCTTGTGTTTCTAAGGCTCATCGAGAGGTGTGTGGCTTGTGTGCTCTTCCTTCTCAAATAACATATGTCATTTTACTCCTTTTATATATGTAGGTATTCTTCTATTTTTTTAAAATGACTTCATCAAGTGTGAATTGTCTTAATTTCATTCCACTATTTTAACATCCACATGTGAACCTTTGCTTCTTCACAGTTGGAAGAGAGCTCCCACCACGATAGGCGTGACTCAGCTACCTGTGCTCCAGATCTGACCTTGAGTCGTGCACCACTAGAATTTTTAAATTCTAATTAATTTACTGAAGCATTATTGCATGCGATAAACCATACATATATAATGTGTACAACTTTAGGAATTAAAAGAATGATTGAAAAATCACCAGTACATAAGCAATGATTCCATTTCCATAGAAATCAAGAAGGTGCGCAATAAGTTCTAAAACTGCTTTGTTATACAATTGTTAGGGTATGTGTTTAAATGTATATGTATATAAACATATTTCTTTCAAACAAACACACTCACATGCACATATATACATGCAGAACACTCATGACACTCATTACAAATCATTATACCTATCTATTGTGTTGAAAGAAAGCTTAAGAGAAACTTGGAGGCTAAAGAAATGAAAAGAATGTAATTTTGCATTCAGATGATATTTCAGGAATGTAGAAATAAAGACAAAAAATTTTAGGGTAGAACAGGTGGCTGTAATTTTAACAGTGAGTCACTTTTCCTATCTTAATTCCCAGCGTCCTCAAAGACACAGTCACATTGACATTTATGCAAGGAGCATGTCTCGATACCAGCTAGTAAGGCTGAATATCTCCAAACTGACTTTAGGTTTTTTCTTCTACTTAAGGTAGGGTTTCAACTCAAAATGCCCTTACCCAAGGAAGCTAAGTGAATGAATTGAGATGCTTAAATTCAGTTTCTTCAAAGAAAATTTTATTGGAGAAATGTCTTCATCCAGTTTTCTATTGCTGCTATCACCAATACCACACTGAGGGGTTAAAAGAAACAAGTTTACACTTTTCCAGTAGTAGAGGTCAAAGCCAAAAATGAGTCTCATTGGGCTAAAATCAAGATGTCTCTGCAGGACACAGAACATAAATTCCCACCTAGTTACCTGATTCTGGGTCTCCATAATTTTTCCACAAAAATGCAAGTCCTACTCTACTTGGTATCAGAATAGGATCCTCATTAGAGTCATTTTTTTATAATAATATTTTTATTTATATTATGTTAGTCACCATACAGTACATCCCTGGTTTTTGATGCAAAGTTCGATGATTCATCAGTTGTGTATAACACCCAGTGCACCATGCAATACGTGCCCTCCTTACTACCCATCACCAGTCTATCCC
>NW_023253319.1:8939-9508 GCF_002007445.2 Ailuropoda melanoleuca
AGGAAGGAAGGAAGGAAGGAAGGAAGGAAGGAAGGAAGGAAGAAAGAAAGAAAGAAAGAAAGAAAGAAAGAAAGAAAGAAAGAAAATAAGAAAGAAAATAAGAAAGAAAAAGAAAAAAGAGGGAGGGAGAGAGAAAGAAAAAGTAAGAAAGCAAGAAAAAGAAGAAAGAAGGAGAAAGAAAGAAAGAAGAAAGAAAGAAAGAAAGAAAGAAAGAAAGAAAGAAAGAAAGAAAGAAAAAGAAAGGTACAATTTTCTTTATTTACAGATGATATGAACTAAATATAAAAATCCTGCAGACTCAACCCTTAGGAACACACCCACCATGATGAGCCCCAAGGCATATGTAGAATTGTTGCATCACTGTGTTGTACTGTACAATATTGCTCTGTCTGTTGATTTTATGTCCTGCACCAATAAAACTTTATGGAATTGAAAATTACACTTGTGGTAGACCTTTTGCAGAGATGGTCCCCTTCCCCCTAATCTCTGTATCCAGGTACTTTGCAATGTGACTGAAGCTCCTCCCATTGAGAGGTAGAATGGGTCTCTCCACCTTTGAATCTGGACTG
>NW_023253320.1:0-4532 GCF_002007445.2 Ailuropoda melanoleuca
TTTAAATAGACGGTCTTTTTATGGTTCGTGAGTAGGAATTCTTTCTTGACAAGTCTTTGTCAGTGTGTGTACTGCAAATCTTTACTTCCCAGTCTGTGGCTCACCTTTTCCTTTTCTTAGTGGTCAAAAGATAGGGACAGATGTCCAATTTTTTTTAAAGATTTTATTTATTTGACAGAGATAGAGACAGCAGTGAGAGAGGGAATACAAGCAGGGGGAGTGGGAGACGAAGAAGCAGGCTCCCAGCAGAAGAGCCTGATGTCGGGCTTGATCCCACAACACGGGGATCACGTCCTGAGCCGAAGGCAGACGTTTAACCACTGTGCCACCCAGGTACCCCAAGATGTCCCATTTTTAAGGGGAGTGTGAGAGGGAGAGGCAGGCTTCCTGCCGAGCAGGAAGCCCAATGTGGGGCTCTGTCTCAGGACCCTAGGAACTTGACCAGAGCCAAAGGCAGATGCTTCACAGCTGAGCCATGCAGGCACCCCCCACTGAATCCTTTTAAGTGGTTAGTACACTCTGTGGCTTATCCCAAGATCGACATGTTCTCCATTTTCTTCCAGAAACTGTCTAATGGGAAGCTACAATCCATCTCAAATTTCTCAATTCCATGTTTCATTCCAATAGGGGATTTATAGGCTCTTTTGGATTTTCTATGGACACGATCCTGTCTGTGAGTAGTCACAAGTATCCAGTCCATTCTTACACTTTTGGTTCCTCTTGCCGTATAACACTGGGTAGATTCTCCAGAACGATGTTGAATAGAGTCTCATTGTTTGGAAATGTTAATATACCTTGCTCCATATCTGAGAAAAAGCAGACAGAACATTGGTAACAAATGTGACCTAATTGATGTCTATGGAACGTTCCATAATAAGTGCAAAATACATTATTTTCCAGGGGTCACAGACTATTTACCCAAAGAGATGATATGTTGGGCCATGAATCATGTCTACGTTTAAAAATCCTGAAATTAGCTAGATTCTATTCTTAGGCCTCCAAGGAATGGAGCCCTAGTCCTAAAGAAATGAAAACCAGGCAGTCCACCCGTGTTTAAAAATTCAGTGTAACTTTGCTGCATATCCTAAGGGTCAGAGAGGGAATCACAATGGATATTCTCAACTTTTCTACGTCAGGGCTCACATACAATGGCCGTTTGTCTGTCTGTGAAGAGCACTCACTATCCTAAGGTAGACAGGAGTTAAGCCTCCTATCAGAGTTCTGCATGTCCCAGCCACACCTGGCAGCCTCGGCCTGTGTTCCCCGCCCCCCTACAGCTGTCCTTTCTGGTGGCCCTGAGTTAAGGGGGTCAATATAGCCATATGGAGATGGGAAACGCCCGACTCCTACTGATGATGGTGCTATTGTCCCCACCGGTCTAACCACATGATTTCTGAGAGAAATACGACACAATAGCAGCTTCTTGACCTTCCTTAAGGTTTGAAAATCATCCTGTGAGTCATCTTTTAGAAAAATGTTTTCAACATGTGTTCTTTTCTCTGGCAAAGAAATAGACCCCATGGAAATTATGGCTTCCTGAGCCNTTCTTGGGAGACATCCTGGCTCTGTGTAGCATTCTCCCTCTTAAACTTCTAAACGAGGGTGTAGACCAATGAGTCCCATTTTCTAGATAGTTAGACAAGGGCTCAGAGACGATATGAATGACAGAGGATTTTAGTGTCAGAAACCGAAGTGGGATCTCCAAACTGACACCAGATCCCTTGTTCTTCCATACAGGATACCATTTCCCTCTTACCTCTGGTCTTCTCGATCTGGAAACCTAGGAAGTATTAGGATTTTCTTGTTGTGTGGCCAACTGGAACGAGTTAGGCTGCCCTTTCACCACTCCCCATCATGATCATGAAGATAATTATCTCAGTGGAGGACCTTTGAGTAAAACTCTTAAAGATCCCTAGGAATAGAAATACCATAATATTTTTCTGATATAAAAGTGACTGAAAGAACTCTCCTTTTTTAATTGAGGGAGGCTCTGGTCTATTCAGAGTGTTCTGTAAGGTCGGAAATAGTATTTAAAACACTCAGCCTCTTCTACAGAGACGGTGAGACGATGCTTCTAAAGATGGCTAAAATATTCCCTTACCTCTGATTATTTACTTCCCAACCGTCGTAGTGTTTCTGCGTTAGGATTATGATTTCCATGAGGCAAAAGTGGCAGAGAAAGAACTTAGTGTATCCAGGGGCACTTTTGTGTTGTGATGGAGAGCCATTCTGTTGTATTCTGTAGTCCAATGGTGCCACACACCACTAAGATGTCTAAAATTCTGACTGTAAATGATCTCTATACTTCAGAGATTTGGGCAGGACAAGGGGAGGAGACCAGAGACTGTGAATGCCTCTGTAACCTGTGTTGACCATGGAGCAGGTAACCTTCTGCAGGGGTCTTTTGGATTTCTTTGTACTATGTGAGAGGTGCTTTTGTCTCAACTTCCTCCATTTGCTAGTGATGATAAGGATAAGAGTAATTTTTATCTCATACCATCTGTGGGCCCTGATCTTGGCATCCCAGGGAAGCTCTCCTTTAACATTTTACCCAGCTCAAAATGACTGGGTAAAACCTCAAATCATGGGACCTATTTCTGTCCCCAGCACGTATTGTCCATCTGCTTCGAAAAGAAAAAGATAACCAAAAAATGCCTTTGCCAACATCAAGGTAAGAGCACAGAAGAACCACTCTGGCTCCCGTAAGATGAAAGTCACACTGACTTATACATACTGAAAACATAAAAACTCTGTCGCTTTCTGGAATCTTCTTCCTCATCGTGATGTGTAACTGTACGTAACACAAAACAGAGCAGGAGATCACCTAGGGAGCGAGTTTAGATTCAGGAGAGTTGCTCTGGGACACCCCAACATTTAGAAGTGAAAGAGTTGCAGAAAATGCAGTGAAGACCAAGGAGACACAGCCAATAAGATCAGAAGAAAATGCAGATGCCAAATAGGTAAATGCTTCAAGGTAAAAGGAGTGATCAAATGTGTCACATTGTGCTGAGAGAAACCAGGTAAGCTAAGGACTGAGAATCAACCACTGCGTTTTGCAGCACGGAAGTCATCGTAACCTTGAATATGCGCATTTCCACTTTATGGTTTGCCCACCTTGTTTTTCCAAAGAAGTAGAAATGCTCTAAAATTTCCAAGTTCCTCTTCTATTTGTGATACTTTGTCCTTGTGTTTCCAATCACTTTTGTCTTTATATATGTCAGTGAAATGTCATCTGGATCATAAATTTTCCTAACAATTTTATCGTCATTGAACTTTTTCCTTAGTAAGAAAAAGATATTTTTACTGTTTAAAACTTTTATGTTGAATTCTACTTTGTCTTATTGCGATCTCTGACTTAATACCTTTTAGAACTACACCGAAATCAGGCAAGGTCCACAGATGTTACAACAGAATTGAAAGAAGAATGTGAAGAATTGAAAGCTCGTTTTGTGGAGCTCTGGAGCAATCGTTTTCTCCTGGAGCAGAGGCCGAAGCATGAATGTGATTTTTACATTTCTTTCTTTCTTATTTATTTATTTATTTATTTTAATGGTTTTTTTAAATTATATTATGTTAGTCACCATACAGTACATCCATGCTTTCTGATGTAAGGTTCAATGATTCATTAGTTGCATATAACACCCAGTGCGCCATGCAATACGTGCCCTCCTTACTATCCATCACCAGTCTATCCCATTTCCCAACCCCCCTCCTCTCTGAAGCCCTCAGTTTCTTTCTCAGAGTCCATAGTCACTCATGCTTCATTCCCCCTTCTGATTACCTCCTTTCTTTATCACTTTCTCCCCCTACCGATCTTCCTAGTTCTTATGTTCCATAGATGAGAGAAATCATATGAAAATTGTCTTTCTCTGCTTGACTTATTTCACTTAGCATTATCTCCCCCAGTGTCTTCCATGTTGCAACAAATGTTGAGAACTCATTCTTTCTGATAGCTGAGTAATATTCCATTGTATATATGGACCACAGCTTCTTAATCCAGCCATCTGTTGAAGGGCATCTTGGCTTCTTCCACGATTTAGCTATTGTGGACAATGCTGCTATGAACATTAGGGTGCATATGGCCCTTCTCTTCACTACTTCTGTATCTTTGGGGTAAATACCCAGTAGTGCAATGGCTGGGTCATAGGGTAGCTCAATTTTTAACTTTTTAAGGGACCTCCACATTGTTTTCCAGAGTGGCTGCGCCAACTTGCATTCCCACCAACAATGTAGGAGGGATCCCCTTTCTCCACATCCTTTCCAGCAATTGTTGTTTCTTGCCTTGCTAATTTTTGCCATTCTAATGGCATAAGGTGGTATCTCAGTGTGGTTTTGATTTGAATTTCCCTGATGGCTAATGATTTTGAACATTTTTTCCTGTATCGAAATTTTATTAATTTGGGTCCTTTCTCCATTCTTTTGGATAAGCCTTGCCAGAGGTCGGTCAATTTTATTCATTCGCTCAAAGAAAAAGCTTCTAGTCCTGTTGATCTGCTCTACTGTACTCCTGGTTTCAAAATCATTGATTTCTG
>NW_023253321.1:0-14325 GCF_002007445.2 Ailuropoda melanoleuca
GTGGGGGCATGGGTTGAAATAGGAATCAGGACAATACTTTGGAATATTTAAATATTTATGAGTGCTCTATATCTCACAGAGGACTGAAACGGATTCTTAATGCCACAGGAAAAAAACTGGAGTAAAACCACTAAGTCTTAGCTTGAGAAAAAGTTAGTGACCACTCTTGAAACTGTCAAAATCGGAACAATTGGTATTTGATGCTGCCATATGCTATTTCAATCACTGTCTTTCCTGATTCACTAGTAGAGCACAGACAAAGAGTGGGAACAGGGAAGGGGATCTCTTGTAAGATGCTGTGTCTGACATTCTCAAGGGAAAGGGGCTCTGCCTGTGGGAAAATCAGCACAGATGACTCTGATCTGGTGATCTAGGCACTTGGGCTGCGGTCAGTGAGAGTAAAGTAGAAAGACATTTGAGTGTGTTGGTGAAAGGTTCTTATTTCACCTCTGATTAGACAAAAAAGTAGTGTTGAAAGTCTTCCATCATTTGTTACTCCATTCTTCTCCGGTGGCTTAAAGAGAGCCATATTCATTTCTCTATTCCCTCCTGACAGCTCAAATGCAAAAATGGGTGAGAAGTGGGGAAGAAGTTTGTTTAGGCTCAAGGTAGGGCCCGGAAGGCATGTCTACTCAGTAGGAAAATATTTGTAAAGATGGATAGATTTGACTATATAAAAAGCAAAACCTTGCATATGGCAAAACCACATAAACCAAACTGAAAGTCAGACTGGGAATCATATTTACAGCTTAAATGGCCGAAAAAATATGAGTAGCCATATATACAAAGCTTTTACAAATCAGTAAGTAAAATATGAATATTTCAATAGTAAAGTTAATAAACGATACGACAATTCACAAAAGAATAGAAAAATGATAATGGTTTGCAGTTTTTGATGAATTGTAAGACTAAACAGTCTTTCACCTATCAGTTTGGCCAATATTAAAAAGAAAGAGAACATTTAACAAGAGTTGANAATATGACAATTCACAAAAGAAGAAATAGAAAAATGATAATGGTTTGCAGTTTTTGATGAATTATAAGACTAAACAGTCTTTCACCTATCAGTTTGGCCAATATTAAAAAGAAAGAGAACATTTAACAAGAGTTGAAGGGGTGCAGTGATACACTCTACATATTACATCTCCAGAGCCTTAGCAATGTAATACTTCCTGACTCAAGATTTCTACTTATGGGAATTTAAGGAATTAAAAGGCCAAGTGGCATGAGCAAGAATACTAATCACAGAATTGTTCGTGATGGCAAAAATTAGAAATCCTAAATAACCATCAGAAGGGGCTATACTTTTGGTTCTGGGCAAGATGCATTCCATTTTCCTTCTTGTGCTAATTACAAAACACATAAATCACTTAGCAGAGGACTCAAATATGGAGGAGAGGTAGACTTGCTAGGGACCTTGGGACTCAAAGAACAACCTAGCAGTAAGGTCCTGGTTTTC
Source organism: Ailuropoda melanoleuca (assembly GCF_002007445.2). Classification (NCBI taxonomy): domain Eukaryota; kingdom Metazoa; phylum Chordata; class Mammalia; order Carnivora; family Ursidae; genus Ailuropoda; species Ailuropoda melanoleuca. Next base: position 1,460 of record NW_023253321.1, read on the forward strand.
TTTTCTACCTTTCCCTCCTTTCTTCCTTCCTTTTCCTCCTCCCTCCCTCCCTCCTTGCCTCCTTTCCTCCCTTCTTCCTTTCCTCCCTTCCTCCTTTCCTCCCTTCCTCCTTTCCTCCCTTCCTCCTTTCCTCCCTTCCTCCTTTCCTCCCTTCCTGTATATCCTGGGTGAGGCAGTGGAGAAGCCCACAACTGAGAAATGCCAGAGTGCAGACAAAAATAGCCCTCCTAAAAACCTACCTTATTTTGTGCGAACAACTGGGAAGAGAGCAATTGCACCATGCAGAAATCTTTAATCACATCTGCCTGTCTTGAATGAACACTATGGAAACCATCTGCAGCCGTCCTCTAGCCCTGTGGGTACCTAGTGCAGTCTGCAGATAGAACACTGTCCTTTATCCCCCCCTTTCATAGTTGACTCTATTCTTTCCCTGCAGGGCCTGTGGATGAATTTGGACTTCTATTACCCTTTTGCAGGAACAAGCAGGTGTGCCCCTCTCCTGTGGAGCCTATGGGCAGAGGCCAGTCTTTCACCTCCCCTACAATAATGAGGCAACACCCCTTCTCGAGACGATGTGGGCAGAACTCTGAATCCCATGTCTCCCATACGATGTAATGAGACAATGCTCTTCCCCTGTGGGCAGAACTCTGACTTCAACTGCCACACCTCACTACAACAGTGATGAACAGGCATCCCTGTCCTGTGTAGCCTGTGGCAGAATTTTGATTCCATCCCTTCTGCAAGGACAAGGTGACCCCCCCCCTTCCCCTTCAGGTGTGTCAGGGCATAAAACCCTGTCTTTTGTCCTCACTCTGAGGTAATGAGGCATATCTCCCACTCCCCAACCCAAAATGAGAATACTGCAGTGTTGAATCCTGTCACCAACACGCAAGTAGGTGGAAGAAAATATCACTGCAGGGGCTTTGTAAGCTGAACTGACATTTCAACCACAACCTACAAGAGTGAGCCAGGACATAAATTTTGAACCTAATGGGTTGACTAGCTGTCAGAATAGAAGATTTAAATGCGACCCAGAGTTTAATAATATAATATTCAAAATGTCCAGGATATAGTCCAGAATTACTCATCCTATCAAGAACAGGAAAATCTCAACTCAAATAAGAAAATATCATCAGCAGAGGTCAACACTGAGATGACACAGATGCTGCAATTTTCAGACAAGGATTTTCAAGCAGCTGCCATAAAAATGGCCCAACAGGCAATTATGACACTCTTGAAACAAATTATAAAATAGACTATCTCAACAACAAAGTAGAAGATATAAAGAAAACTAAATTGACATTTTAGAACTGAAAAGTATAGAAAGTGAAATTTTAAAAAGAGTTTCAATGGATGGGTTTCATAGCAAAAATGAAATGAGATAGGAAGAAAATCAGTTAACTTGAAGATAGATCAATAGAAATTATCCAATCTGAGCCACAGAGAAGCAGCGGCTTGAAATTAAATAAACTGAGCCTCAGGGGCCTGTGATAAAAGAAAAAGAGATCTGATATTCATCCCCTAAGAGTCCCATAATGAGAGGAAAAAGAACATGGTGCTCAGGATAATGGCTGAAAACCTCCCAAATCTGGCAAAAGACATAAACCTACAAATTCAAAGGTGCATGTACAAATTTTTCATTTCTCTGTGATAAATACCCAGTTATTGGGTTCTATATTAAGTGTATGTTTAACTTTGTAAGAAAGGTTGCTAAACTGTTTCAAAATTGTATAACCATGTTACATTCCAACCAGCTAACGTGTGAGAGATCCAGTTACTCTCCATTGGAGGTGGATTGCACACATGATTAGTGTTATTCAGGACAGTTATTATCTATAAAGTCCCTGTGAACACTACATTAGTAAGTACTAAATCATTGTTCCTATGGGTATATAGGGCTATGTTTCTGCGGACCTCTGGTCACATGTTCATTAACCATCAATACAGTACCTTATTTTACATATGTTTCTGTTTAAAGACACCTTATTTGGGGATGCCATGGTATCTCAGTCAGTTAAGCATCTGACTCTTGATTTTGACTCGGGTCATGATCTCAGGGTTGTGAGAGTGAACCCCAAGTCGGGCTCTGTGCTCAGCGCTGGAGTCTGCTTGGGATTCTCTCTCTCCCTCTGCCCCTCCCCCCACGTATGCTCTCTCTAAATTAAAAATAAATAAATAAAATCTTTACAAATAAAGACACCTTATTTAATACAGTAATGTCGATTACCATTGAACTCCTGGCCAAAAGCCCTATAGCTCATGCTGGAACAAAGCTTATTTAACACCTGTATTTTCTCCTGGGTAAATCACAGCCTTCTTGTGCTTAGAAGCACTAGCCTGCACTTCAGCACTGTGCTTGGAGTCCAACTCAAACAGAGCAATCACCAACAAAAAGCTCAAAAACACCAGAAAATGTGGTGCTAAACAGACTGCAGAAAGGACTCTTATTCCCTCTATAGGACCTGAAACAAGACGGCAAAGAATCCCTGTATTCAACCTCAGCTGGGAACATTTACATTGGGCAACCCAGATTTTTTACTGCTGTGTGTAGGCACACGTCCAAATGACTGTGAATGCTCTGTGAATATTGATTTGGGGAATACAAGTAAATTTTAGCAAGTAGACAAATTAACAAATACAGAGCCCATGAATAATGAGGACCAATTATACCACCATCAATTTTATGGTTTCGACATTGTGTAAAAGGTACACATAAACTCTACTAATTTTTTAACTTCTTGTTAGTCTTAAAATACTTCAAAATAAAACATTATTATAAGGAGGGGTGATTAAATATATTATCATATCTGCAAGCAATGAATTATTATAGAACCATTAAAAGAGTGTTGACTTATTTCTAGTATAATCCCATTCAATTAAAATATACACATATCTCTCAATTATGAAATGCTAAGGGGGAAGACAATGTGTGGTTTTAACTTCCTCCTTCACAATGTCCTTTTTTGAGACAGGTTCACTAACATGTTTAATCTCCAACTGGGTTCCCTTCAGATATTTCCTTGGCTTACCTGATCATTCTAACTTAAATTGAATTCCAGGGCAGGGAAGGCAATTCATATATCGAGATAAGACATTTTGTTTAAGTGCTAAAACTGTCTGAGATGACCACTCTTTCAACTTGCTCTCTCATGTGAGTCCCACCAATTCAGAGTTACCATGTGTCAGAATGTTTGGAAAGAGTGTTGTGAAGCCATCAGAATTCATCTATTGCCTTTCTGTCTGATCCCCCACATTCTAGGTTTTGATGCAAGTTTAGAAATCTTTGGCTCCCATGTACAGAAATTGCTAGAAAAAGAAGAGGGACTGATGTTAATGAGCACTGACTATAAGTAAGGCACAACATGGTCCCAGTACCTTCCAGAGGAACAGAGTGAGTCTTAGAAAAGGACGAAATCCATCCTGAATACTCATAGATGTTATCAGAGTTTGTCATGTTCCTACCTGGCCTTTTTCAGAGGACTATAATTCGAGAGTAAATGTTAGGAAATAGTAATGTCAGGAACCCCAAGTCATTCTCATGGCTTCAAAGACTTCAAAACCCTCCCAGAGAAGGCAGTGTAAAAATAAAGCTGTATCAGGGTGGTGGTATTAAAAATCAAAAGGAAAGAGATTTGGAGCCTAATGCTATAATTAATTTTGTAATTACATAAGACTGTCCAGAACTGGGAATTTGAGTTCTTAGAAAGTAAATAAATTTAAATGAGAATTACTTAACTAAAAATTTGATAAGACACTATTTTAGTAAAAAGACATTATGTGAAGTATAGTCAGCAAGACTGGTAAAATAAGGAAGTACTTGTCTTGGAGTTTAATGGAACATCATCCCAATTGCCAAGACGCTGTCTCAGCAGAAAACACAGCCCACAGGATGCTATTAGGTAGGAAGAGGTGGTTTTCATGGCTAAAAAGAGGAGTGGGCAGGGCCTGGGGGGAAACCTCTCCTGATTCTGCAGCTTTACATGTGATAACCAATTGCCTTCTGATTTAACTGTAAAAAACACAAGATTTCCTTGGCCAGTCCAAGATTTCTTCAGGGTAGAGAAAGGTATCTCTGAAACCTGGGCCACTGCTTAGGACAGAAAAACAATGACAACATTAAGGCCTGGGAGAAAAAATGCTTATCTTCATTTGTTCTTCAATGGAGACTTGAAGCCACATATATTTTTCAATAAGTATCCTCCTCCTACTTTGTCACAATCTTTCTCTAACAAGGGAAAATGCCCTTTATCTTAAGTTTCTGTTTAAAAAGCTCTCCTTGTCAGAAACATAGTAAAGTATTGTGTTGTCATATGCAATATCAAATCGGTGCTAATGACTGTGTTTGGAATAAAATGTAGATAGCAGAAAGACAAATTATAAAACCAAGCTTTATTTTATACCATCCCCATGGAGGGACCATAGTGGATGTTGATTTATTGAATCAAAGTAAAGCCTGTGTTGGTTAAAGTGCCTAATGACATAATTAAACCTTTGATCATGTGCAATGTTTGAGCTCTGCTTTAGTTTTTTGCTACACATGTAAAAGCAATAGTAACTCTTTGGTTCACAGTTAAAAAAGAGGAAGAATCAAGAAACAAAAAAAAAAGTTTTTTTTTTTTCTGATCATTGGAATAGCTGTGGTGTGTTACAAATCAATTGCTAAGGATGCCTTTATACATCAGATGTATTCAAGATATACATTGATTCAGTCACTCAGAATAAATCAGAGCTCATCTAATGGGAGGTTAAGATACTAAAGCACATCAGCTTCAATTTTCCTGCAGATTTCATCCTCCAACTGTATCTGAAATTTAGTTGTCCAGACAGTCCCAAGATACTGACGGAGACATGTAGTTAATTTGTCCATTAGAATCTAAGATGCTTTGAAAGGTAGGCAGATCATTCTCAGGAAACTTGACTGTTTAAATAACAGAGTTGTTAGCAAAATGGCATGTTGAAAATCTAGGCCCACCAGGGTGAATGGTTCCCTTCGGATTTGCTTTTTTAAGTTTTTATTTAGAAATAATTATAGGACTTGCAGGGATAATACAGAGAGATGGGTCTCTTGTCTTTTTCACCCAGATCACCCACTGGTTCCATCTGACATAATTGCAGCCTAGGATCAAAACCAGGAATTTGACACTGGTACAATGTGTGTGTGTGTGCAATTTTAGATATAAAATTATTTCATTACACAATGATCTCCCTCATATTACCCTTCTAATCACACCATCACCTCCTCCATCCTCCATTCCCAACCTTTGACAACCACTAATCTATTTTCCATCTCTATAAAAAGGCAGCTCAATGTCCTTGAAATCCATCCAGGTTGGTATGTGTCAATAGCTTGTTCTTTTTTATGGCTGAGTAGTATTCTGGGGTATGAATGGACCACAATTTGTTTAGCCATTTACCTACTAAGGCATACTTTGACTGTTTCCAGCTTATGGCTGTAATAAAGTTACTATGAACAATTACATACAAGTTTTAATGTGAACATTAGGTTTTCATTTCTCTGTGACAAATGCCCAGGAATGCAACTGCTGGGGCTTATGATAAATGTGTATTTTTGTTTTTTGGGTTTTTGTTAGAAAATGACAAATTATTTTCCAGGAGTGGCTGTACTATTTTACTTTCCACTAGAAATGTATGTGTGGACTAGTCTTTCCACATCTTCACCAGTACTTTACCAGTGTGTGTTTTTAATCATGAGTTTTTCAGAGTTTCTTATATATTCTGGATGGGAACCCTTTGTCAGATATGTGGTTTGTTAATATTTTCTCCCAGCCTGTAGATACTCTTCTCTTAAATGGTTATTTAAAAGATTAAATGTTTTCAATTTTCATGAAGTCCAATTTATCAGTTTTTTCTTTGATGATCCTGTTTGTGCCCTAACAACTTTTCATTAAGGGGTTGGTCCTAAGGATTTACTCTGATGTTGTCTTCTATAAGTTTTATAGTTTTACATTTTACACTTAAATCTATGATCCATTTTGAGTTATTTTTTTCTACAATGAGCAAGGTTTAGGTCGGGGTTCGTTCCCCCCCCCTTTGGATGTCCAGTTGCTCTAACAGTATTTGTTGAAAAGACTACCCTTCCTCCATTGAATTGCTTTTGTCCCATTGTCAAAAATCAGTTGGCTGCACTTATAGGAGTCTATTTCTGGATTCTCTCTTTTTCCATTTATCTATGTATCTATCCCTCCACCAAATATACTATTGTATAACAAATCTGAAAATTGATAGAATGATTCCTTTGACTTTACTCTTATTTTTCAGTATTATTTTCAGGTATTCTAGTTCCACTGGTTTTCCATATCAGTTTTAGAGTAGTCTTGCCTATGTACAAAAATAGGATTGCATTGAACTTTTTAATTTTAGGAGAATTGGTCTTTACTAATTGTAGATTTCCAATCCATGAGCAGGGAATATCTCTTCACTTTTTTAGATCTTTTCCCCCCCATTGGTACTATGTAATTTTCAGCATGCAAGTCCTATACAGGTTTTGAAAGATTTGCAACTAAGTATTTCATATTTTTGGAGTAACTGTTAATATTTTATTTTTAAATTTCATTTTCCATGTGTTCATTGCTACCACATAGAAATACAATTGATTTTTGAATGTTGATCATGTATCATGAGATCTTATTGAATTCACTTAGAAGTTCAAAGTTCTGGGAGGTTTTATTTTCTTTTTATATATTCTTTGGGATTTTTGGTTTAGAACCTCATGCTATTCACAAAAAGAGTCCGTTTTATTTCCTCCTTTCTGACGCATGTGCCTTTTCTTACCTTATAGTACTAGCTAAAACTTCTAGGACCATCTTGAATAAGGGTGGTGAGAGCAGTCATCCTTGCTTTGTACTTGATCTTAGGGGACAAGCATTTAGTCTTTTACCATAAAGTAAAATGTGAGTGGCAGGGTTTTTGTAGGTGCTTTTTATCAATTTGAAGCTCACTTCTATTTCTTTTTTTCTGAGAATTTTTATCGCAAATAGGTGTTGAACATTGTCAAATAATTTTTCATGCATCAAATGACACGATCTTGTCTTTAACCTGTAATAACATTGAGCTGTATTGATTGATATCTGAATATAACAACCTTGTATCCCTGGAATAAACCTCTCTTGGGGATGGTGTATACTCCTTTTCATTTATTACTCAGCTCTATCTGTAAGTATTTTGTCAGTGATTTCTGTGTGTGTGTGTGTGTATATATATGTGTGTGTGTGTGTGTGTGTGTGTATATATATATTCATGAGGGATGTTGGTGCTTAGTTTTCCTTTTTTTGTACTGCCTTTTTCTCATCTGGTTTTAGAATAATAGTAGCTTTATAGAATGAACTGGGGAATGCTCCCTTCTCTTTTCTGGGACACATTGTTGAGAGTTGGTGCTAATTCTGCCTCAGACTTAGTAGACTTCTCTAGTAAAACAGTGTGGGCTTTGAGAATTTCTTGTCTATGCACACCGATGTTTCCAAGTTACTGGTTTCTCCAGCACCCAGAGACAGAGACAGAAAGAAAACCCAGGGAATTCACTCTCACATTGGTCCCCGGATCCCAGGCTTCCTAGCTAGTCTGCCTTCCTGTTTCTACCTCATAGACTTCTGTTATATCTGTCCAGAGCTTTTACTTATACTTAGTGGGATAAACAAGGAAGGTGCATACATTCCATCTTCTCAGAGGTGGAAGTTTCCCAAAGGATTTTAACCTGGTGGTTAGCCAAGAAGAAAAATACTTAGGAGAAAGGGGAAAAGAAGGCAAATCTTCATGAACTGTTGTGTCTTGGGCATAAATGAATAGCGACACACTGGGTTCAGGGATAAACTATTGCACCTCTTTGTTTTGTTTTCCTTTCTATAGAGATATAATTGGCATACCATAAAATGCACTCTCTTCTTTTTTATTTTTTTACTATGCTTGGTTAGTCACTATATAGTACATCATTAGTTTTTGATGTAGTGTTCAGTGATTCATTACATATTGGACATATTCGTTACATATAACACCCAGAAAATGCACCCTTTTCAAGTGTACCATTCAGTGGGTTTTTAGTATCTTCAAAAATTTTGTAGCCAACACTATCTCATTTCAAAACAGTTTTGTCATCCCAGAATAAAATCCCATACCCATTAATAGTCACTCCACATTCCTTTCTTCCTTGCCCAAAGCCCCTCACTGATGTACTGTCTCTATATATTTGCCTTTTTGAATATCTCATATATATACATATATATATATATGGAATCATACAATATGTGTTCCTTTGTGTCTGGGTTCATTAACTTAGCTATAATTTTTAGGTTCGTCCATATTGTAGCATATATCAACACTTCCTTCTTTTTAAGGCTGACTGATGCTCTATTGAATGAATACACCAAATTTTGTGTATTCAGTCAGTAGTTGCTGGGTATTTGGATTGTTCCTGCTTTTTAACTATTGGAAATAATGCTGTGGTAAATATTTGTTTACGAGTTTTTGTGTGGAAATGTGTTTATAATTCTCTTGGGTACAGATCTAGTAGTATAAATGCTGGGTCATATAGTAACTCTATTTTTAACCTTTTGAGAGATTTCCCAGGTGTTTTCCAAAGTGGCTGCATCATTTTACGTTTCCATTGGTGATCTAGGAGGGTTCCAATTTCTCTACATTCTCATTTCTTCCATTTAAAAAAAAAATTACAGTCATCCTAATGAGTGTGGAGTGTTATCACCTACTGGTTTTATTTTCATTTCCCTAGTTATTTTTATTTCCTTTTTGACTAATGATGTGATTACCTTTTCATGCACTTATTGGCCTTTTGTATATTTTCCTTGGAGATGCACCTCTCTGAATTCTTTGCCCATTTTAAAATTTGATTGTCTTTTACTGTTGAAATGTAAGAATCTTTATGATTCTGGATATTGGATCCTAATCAGATAAATGATTTGCAAGTATATTTCCCCCATTGTGTAGGCTGCCTTTATGTACTCTGACAGTAACCTTTGATGCACAAAATTTTAAATTTTGATCAAGTGTATTTTTTCTTTTGTTCCTTGTGCTTTAGATATCCTATCTAAGAAACCACTATCTAATCAAAGGTCACCAAAGTTACACATGTATTTTAAGAGTTGGTCTCTTGCATTTTAATTTGGCCTCTTGCATTTTAATCTTTGACCCATTCTGAGCTAATTTGTATATATGATGTGAAGTAGGCATATTAATTTCATATGGGTTTTGTGACAATTTATCACAAAGTTGGTGGCTTGTCACACTTGTTGAACACTAGTTGACCATCAATATATGGGTTCTGTCCTGGTTTCTCAATTCGATTTCATTCATCTATATGTCTCTCCTTACCACAGCACCACTGTGTCTTGAGCACGGCTGCTGTGTACTAAGTTTTGAAATCTGCAAATGTGAGTTCTTCAATTTTGTTCTTTTTCAAGATGTTTTGATTATTGTAGATCTTTTGTATTTCCTTTTGAGTTTTAGGGTCAGCCTGTAGATTTCTGTAAAACAGTCAGCTGGGATTTTGATAGAGAATGCTCAGGATCAGTATATGTTTGGAGGGTGCTGATACGTGTTAACGATAGTAAGTCTTCTAATACATGATCATAGGAGAACTTTTCATTTAGGACTTTCTTAATTTTTTTCAACAATTTTGTATAGTCTTCAATGTACAAATATTATACTTTTTTGCTACATTTATTCCTAAGTATTTATTCATTTTGGTATCATTGTAAATGGAATTGTTTTAATTTTTTATTTCTCATGACTGAAGTATAGAAATACAATTGATTTTTCAATAATGATCTTCTATCCTACAAACTTTATTAACTTGTTTATTAGCTGTAACACTTTTTTGTGTATATCTTAGAATTTATTTTTTTTTTAAAGATTTTATTTATTTATTTGTCAGAGAGACAACACAAGCACAGGGAACAGGAGGCAGAGGGAGAAGTAGACTCCCTGCTGAGCAGGGAGCCCAATGCGGGACTCCATGTTGGGAGCCTGGGGTCATGACTTGAGCTGAAGGCTGAAGCTTAACCAACTGAGCCACCCAGGCATCTCTATCTTAGAATTTTCATTATACAGTATCATGTTACCTCCCAATAGAGATAATTTTACTTACTTCTTTTTAATCTGGACCATATTTATTTTATTTTCCTGCCTAATTAATTACTCTGGCTAAAACTTCCAGGACATTGTTGAACAGAAGTGGCAAGAGTGGCCATGTATACCTTATTCCTGATCTCAGGGAAAAATCTTAACATAGTTTCAACGTTGAGTATGATGCTAGCTGTGGACTTTTCATGTGTACTCTTAAACAGGTTAAGGAAGTTTCCTTCTATTTCTACTGTGTTATTTATTTATTTTTTAAATCTTGAATTGATGTTGGGCTTTATCGAGTGCTTTCTCCATCTAGAGTTAGATGATCATGTGTTTTTATCCTTCATTTTATAATGTGGTGAATTACATTGATTCTCATATGCCAAACCAACCTTGCCTTCCTGGAATGAATCTTTCTGGGTCATGGTATGGAACTGTTTTTACATATTGCTGGATTTGGTTAGCTAAAGTTTTGTAAAGTATTTTTCCATCAATATTCTTAAGAGATTTTGATCTATAGTTCCAATTTCCTGTGATATTTTTGTTTAATTTTGGTATCAGGATAATTCTCATCTGATAGAATGAGTTGGGAAGTATTCCCTCCTTTCCTATTTCCAGGAAGAATTTGAGAAGTTTTAGTGTTAATTATTCTTTAATAATTTCATAGTATTCACTAGTGAAGCCATTTGCACCTTGGCTTTTTATTGTGGAAAGATTTTCTGAACACTAATTAAATCACTTTTCTTATTATAGGCCTAATCAACTCTATATTCTATTTCTTCTTGAGTTAGTTCCACTAGTATGAATCTATCCAGGAATTTTTCTATTTAATGTAGGTTATCTAATATATTGGCATATAAATGTTCATAGCATTCTGTTAAAATTCTTTTTATTTCTGTAAAGTTCATAGTAATGTTCCTTCTTTTATTCATGATTTTAATAATTTTAGTGTTTTTCGTTCTTGTCAGTTTAAAGTCTTGTCATTTTGTTGACTTTCTAAAGAATCAACAATTTAAATTTTAGGTAGTTAACATACAGTGCAATATTGGTTCCTGGAGTAGAATTCAGTGGTTCATCACTTACATACAAGGCCCAGTGCTCATCAGAACAAATGCCCTCCTTAACACCCATTACCTATCTAGCCTATCCCCCACCCACACCCCTCCATCAACCCTCAGTTTGTTCTCTGTCATTAAGGGTTTCTTAGGGCTTGTTTCCTTCTCTCCTTTTTTTCTTTCCTCCCTTCCCATATGTTCATTTGCTTTCTTTCTTAAGTTCCACATATGAGTGAGATCATATGGTATTTGTCTTTCTCTGACTTATTCCAGTTAGCATAACATGCTCTAACTCCATCCATGTCACTGCAAATGGCAAGATTTTTTTCTGATGGCTGAGTAATAGGCCGTTGTATATGTATATACACCATATCTTCTTTATCTATTCGTCACTGAGCATTTGGGCTCTTTCCCTAATTTGGCTATTGTTGACAATGCTGCTATAAACATCAGGGTGCATATATCCCTTCAAATCTGTATTTTTATATCCTTTGGTTAAATATCTAATAGTGCAATTGCTGGATCATAGGATACTTCTATTTTTCACTTTTTGAGGGACCTCCATACTGTTCTCCAGAAGGGCTGCACCAGTTTGCATTCCCACCAATAGTTCAAGAGAGTTCCCCTTTCTCTGCATCCTTGCCAACATTTCTTGTTTCTTGAGATGTTATTTTTAGCCATCCTGACAGGTGTGAGGCAGTATCTCATTGTGGTTTTAATTTGCATTTCCCTGATGATGAGATGCTGAGCATCTTTTCACGTGTCTGTTAGCCATCTGGATGTCTTTGGAAAAGTAAAGAATCAACTTTTAGTTTTGATTTCCTCTATGTCTTTTTCCTACTCTCTATTTCATTTATTTGGCTCATCTTTATTATTTCCTTCCCTCTGGTTGTATTGGAATTAGTTCTTTTTTTTCCATTGAAGGTGTAAGTTTAGCTTACTAATTTGAGATCTTTTTAAATATAGGTGTTTATAGCCGTAAATTTTCTTCTAGGCACTGTGTTAGTTGTCCCCATAAGTTTTGGTATGTTGTGTTTTCATTTTCATTCATCTCAAACTACTTTCTAATTTCCCTTGTGATTTCATCTTTGACCACTTGGTAATTTAGAAATATGTTGTTTAATATCCACACATTTATTCCCCAAATTTCCTCTGCTAGTGACTTATAATTTCATTCCATTGTGGTTTCTATGATTTCAATTCTTTTAACATTTTCAAGATTTGTTTTATTGTCTAACATAATTTATATTGGAGAAGTTTTCATGTACACTTTCCACTTTCAGTGTATTCTGCTGTTGCTGAGTAGAGCGTTCTATGGATGTCTACAATTTAGTTGGTTCGTAGTATTGCTCCAGTCTTCTATTTCCTTGTTCATCTTCTACTTGTTTTATCCATTCGTGAAAGTAGGATATGTGTCTACAACTATTATTGTTGAATGATCTATTTATTCCTTCAATTTTGCCAATTTTTGCTTCACATAGTTTGGGTCTATCATGTTAGGTGTATCTGTCTCCTGTTGACCCACTTTCTATCTTAATTGACCCTTGTGACTTAAATGTAAAACAACATTCTCAAAGCGTTTTGTACGTAATTGTCTTTAAAAAGGTAACTGAATAACTAATGTTCTAGGTCAGGGGCCAGAGTATGTTTTCAGTAAAGGGTCAAATACTGTTTTAGGTTTCTTCTTTTTTTTTTTTTTTTTAAAGATTTTATTTTTTT
>NW_023253322.1:0-5976 GCF_002007445.2 Ailuropoda melanoleuca
CTGAATTCAGGGAACCAGGTGATACGAACATCCCCTACTCTTCCATCATCTTCCTGGCAGAATAATTCCACTATTTTAATATCTACATGTGAACCTTTGATTTTTTTCACAGTTGGAAGAGAGATCTCCCACCATGTTAGGTGTGACCCAGCTAACTGTACTCCGAGTCTGACCCTGAGTCATGTACCACCAGAATATTTAAATTCCAATTAATTTACTGAAGCATTATTACATGTGATAAACTGTACATATTTAAAGTGTACATATGGACCACATCTTCTTAATCTGGTCCATATATACAATGGAATATTACTCAGCCATCAGAAAGAATGATTACACATTTGCAGCAACATCAACGGGACTGGGGGAGATTACGCTAAGTGAAATAAGTCAAGCAGAGAAAGACAATAATCATATGGTTTCACTCATTTATGGAACATAAGAAATAGCAGGGAGATCGGTAGGAGAAGGAAAGGAAGAATGAAGGTGGGGGTAAACAGAAAGCGGAATGAACCATGAGAGACTATGGACTCTGGGAAACAAACTGAGGACTTCAGAGGGGAGGGGGGTGGGGGACTGGGATAGGCCGGTGATGGGTATTAAGGAGGGCACATATTGCATGGTGCACTGGGTGTTATACGCAAATAATGAATCATGGAACATTGCATCAAGAACTGGGGATGTACTGTATGGTGACTAATATAACAAAATAAAAATTATTTTAAAAAAAGGAAAAAATAAATTGTAACTGGAGCTTTCCATAAATAAATAAATAAATAAATAAATAAATAAAGTGTACGATGTTAGGAATGAGTCATTGAAAACTCACCAGGAAACTCTACATGGTTCTATACCGTAGAAGCCCAGAAGGCCCACGGTAAGTTCTAACTGCTCTGTTATGCAATTATTTGGGTGTAATCCCCTCAACATCTCATTTTCTTCTGAAGACAATGTGGAATCATAAACATAACATCAAGGGATGTTGCAAGGAATGATGAAATGTGTAGAAATATCTTGTTGGATCCAAAGAATTCTCAAGACTAAAGGTTGGGTGTGTGTAAATGTATGTATATTTTTGTACATATTTATTTCAAGAAAACACACTCTCACATACATGGATGTAAATGCACAAGGCTTGTAACCCTCATTAAAATTCATTATAACCTATCGTGTTGAAAGAAAGCTTTAGAGAAACTCGGAGGGTAAAGAAATGAAAAGAATGAGCACTTGCTTTCACGTGGAATGCTAGGAATGTAGAAATTTAGACAAAAAAATTTAGAGAACAGCTGGCCTTAATTTTCACAAGTGCACCTTGAAAAATGTCCCTTTTATGGCTTCCCCCTGAAAAATACACGTAGAGCCCCCATTATGTCTTTGTTCCTCAGACTGTAGATAAAGGGGTTCAGCATGGGTGTGACCACCGTGTACATCACTGAGGCCACTGCACTTGAGTGGGAACTCTGGGTAGCAGCAGAGCTAAGGTACACTACTAGGCCTGTACAATAAAATAAGGAGACAATGGAGAGGTGAGATACACAGGTGGAAAATGCTTTGTACTTCCCTTCAGCTGATGAGATCCCACGTATGGTGGAAACTATCTTAAAATAAGAGTAAAGGATCCAAGCCAGGGGAGAACCAACAAGCAGCACAGTTGCAAAATACATCACCACGTCATTAAGAAAGGTGTCAGAACAGGCAAGTTGTATTCACAGAAAAAATGGGGGATGTGGAACAGTGTACAGAAGGACAGCCGCAACACCATTAAGTTTTCTAACAAGGAATGCAGGGCACTCAGGATCCAGGACATGAGAACCAGCAGTCTACAGAACTGGGAGTTCATGATGACCGTGTAGTGCAGGGGGTGACAGATGGCTACAAAGCGGTCATAAGCCATCACAGTCAGGAGGAAGTTGTCCAAACCTATAAAAAGTGTGAAAAAGTATATCTGCATGATGCAGCTGTTGTAAGTTATGACTTTTCTCTGTGTCTGGATGTTCACCAGCATCTTGGGGATGGTGGTGGATGTGAAACAGATGTCTACAAAGGACAGGTTGGCCAGGAAGAAGTACATGGGGGTGTGGAGCTGGGAGTCAGAGCTGACGGCCAGGATGATGAGCAGATTCCCAAATATGGTGACCAGGTACATGGACAGGAACAGCCCAAAGAGGAAGGGCTGCAATTCTGGTTCCTCAGTAAATCCCAGAAGAAGAAATTCTGAAATTTGTGTATCATTCTCTAGTTCCATGTCATCGATGTGACTACCAAAATAAGAGAGAAAGTGCATGACACAATTACGCACTACTAACCTGGCAGATATATTATCGCTTATATTCTGCACTCAAGAAATTAATGTTTATATTTGTGTATGGAATGTGATAAACACACTATAAATTTGGAATGGAAGGAACCTATCTCAAATAAAGCCTTTTATGAAAAACCCACAACAACCATGATACTCGATGGGATATAGTGAACTTTTTTCCTGTATGATCAGGAACAAGGCAAGTATGCCTGTTTTCCTGACTTGTACTCAACATATCACTGGAAGTTCTAACCAGAGCAATTAAAGAAAGAAAAATAAATAAAAAGCATCCAAACTGGAAAAGAATAAATAAATTTATCTATGCAGTTGGTGTGATCCTCTATTTAGAAAATCCTAAAGATGCCACAACAATAATGGAACTAATAAATTAATTCAGCAAAATAACTGTATAGTAAACCATCTTCAAAAAATCAGTTGCATATCTACCTACAAACAGTGAACCATCTGAGAAGTAAATAAAATAATTCCATCTACATGACGTTCAATAGAATAACAATATCACATCACACCATTCAGAACGGCTAGTATAAAATGACAAGAAATACAAGTGTTGGTGAGGATATGGAGTAGAGGGAACACTCGTGCACTGTTGGTGAGAATGCCAGCTCGTGCAGCTACTGTGGAAAACAGTGTGGAGGTACCTTAAAAAAATAAAAATAGAAATACCACATGATCAAGTAATTCTGGTACTGGGTGTTTACCCAATGAAGACAAAAGCACTAATTCAAAAATATATGTGCACCCCATATGTATTGCAGCATTGCTTACAATAGCCAAGATATGGAAGCAGCCCAAGTGTCCACCAATAGATGAATGGATGAAGAAGATGTGGTGTATAGGTATAGATATAGATATAGATATGGATAGATTACATACAGATATAGATATATGCAATAGAATATTGCTCAGCCATGAAAAAGAATGAGTGCTTGCTATTTGCAACAACATGGGTGGATCTAGAAGGGGCTATACTAAGTGAAATAATCAAACAAAGACAAATACAATATGATCTCACTTGTATGTGTAATCTGAAAAACAGAACAAATGAACAGACAGACACTTAAATACTCAGAACAAACTGGTAGTTGCCAGAAGTTGGGGTCAGGTAGATAAAGGGTATAAACAGTACAAATGAGATCTTGGCATGTGCAACAACATGGATGACTCTTAAATATTGAGAACAAACTGCTGGTTATCAGAAGGGAGTTGGGTGGGGGATGGGTGACATAGGTGAAGGGGATTAAGAGTACACTTATCATGGTAAGCACTGAGTAATGTGTACAATTGTGGAATCACTATATTGTAGTCCCCAAAACCTATATAACACTGCATGTCAATTATATTGAAATTAAAAATAAACTGTAAATAATAAAAAAAATTCAGTCTTTAAGATTACCAAAAAATCCACAAAATTAAAAAAATAAAATCTACAGACAAAACCATCTTAATTAAGGCAAGAAACTGAAAAATAAGTTATTATAATATACTATAGTTATACATTAACTAATAGCATTTAAAACATTTTTGTAGGCAAAATATCTCCATACAATTCAATAGAAAAAGAGGAATCTGTAAAAATCACTTGAAATGCTGACACCTGTATAAAATGGGCATATAATATATGGGCCTATAATCATAAAGTGCAAATCAAAATGGTGACCAAATATATGGATGTTGTTCAAACTCACTAATAGTTCACAAAAACAACAGGAAATCCCTTCCACACCCATCAGCCTGTCAAACAACTTAATGAGCTGTCACATCAATTGGGATTGGAACTTTTAAACAGGTAGCAAAGTGGTATTCTTTAGTTTTCACAGTATAAATGTGACATGCTATAACATTTAGGGGAAATAATCTGAAAACAGGTGTAAGTATTAGAGATATAGATATGCATTGTTTACCTCGGGGTTTCTCATCTCAGCACTACTGACATTGTGGCCCAGATCATTCTCTGCGCTGGGGTTTGTCCTGGGCATTGTCGGATGTTTAGAGCGTCTCTGGCCTCTAGTGACACCTCCCCAGTCTGACAGCCTAAAATGTCTCTGGACATTGCTCAAAATCCCCTGGAGGACAAAATTGACCCAAGTGGAGAACCAGCATTTTAACTCAATTTCAAAGTATTTTTTGTATAATACGTATAATAGCAATTTAATGAGAAAGCATATGAAAAACCCTCAAAAGTGTAAATGACTCAGCCACACCCTGAAATATTATGCAATCACTGAAATAATGAATTAGCATTATACCGGTTGATGGAGGCAAGTCTGTAAGGCGCTACTGAGGGAGACAAGCTATCAAAAAACAGACTGTGCCAGAGCCCAAAGACTATTTACAACGGGTATAAGATTCTATACATGAATTGGTATAAAAGTGTATGAATATTTGTGTGTGCGTAATATAGAAACATAAGTTGTAAAAGAAGCTAAGAGCTTATAGAACAAAGGCTAGCAGTGAGAATGAGAATAGGTTAGGCATGGAGCTGTTTCAGACAACTCTATGAAACACAATGACGATCTAAAGCTAACTTTATAGAGAGGATTAAATAGTACTAAGGAAGGCACATGACGTGATAAGCACTGCGTGTTATACGTAACTAATGTATCGTTGAACACTACATCAAAAACTCAAGATGTACTACTATACGTTGGTCAATTCAACATAATAGAAAATAACAAAAAAATTAACAGTAAAAAAACAGCATTGATGAAATGACATCTACGTGGGTCACTGATGGTGACTGAAGAATCAAAGCACTAAAGACTTGGAAAGAGGGGTGTCTGGCTGCTTCAGTGAGCAGACCATTCAGCTCTTGATCTTGGGGTTGTGAGTTTGAGTTTGAGTTGGTATAGAGGTTACTTTAAAAAAACATACAAACTTGAAAATAAAAGAATATAACAAAAAGTATTTAAAAATGGGTAGGAAGCATTATCTAAAGATATAATTTCATCTTATGTAAATATACATTAATTCATATTACTTTAGGAAGAAAATGTGAATGTTAGTCAAATGATAAAGAAGTGTAACTTCCAAATCATGGCTGTGGGTGATGTGACTTTGAGAAATAGATCAAATTGCAAAAACCCAAAAGGTTTAATAGAATAACAGAACTGTGAAGGCACGTTGGAAATATGTATAAAAGGTCATTTATTACCTCAAATGTTGCAGAAGAAAGTTCTACACTTAAGCAAGAGGAGGGAGGAAAATATAACCAAATGATAGGTTTGAGCACACAAAATATAATAACTTTCCTAGTACTCTCGAATACATCTACACATACATAAAGGAACTGAACATCAAACAGTAAAATGGCTGGGAAAACTCCAATTCTTACATCTGAAACAAATGCGATCAACAAGAATATAAACACTCCGAATCTACCAAACAAAATCACAGAACCGGCACAGACAATTTGCAATAGAAAAAGCAAATGTCTAAGAAACCCACAAGTATACTCATCCTCACCAGTAAGGAAATAATTGCAATGTAAAGCTTTTTTAATATATCCCCTTTCACCTATTACATTAAAAAAATGACTGGGAGATATCCAGCTAAATTCAGGGGATCGGTTGAGAGTCTATGTATCCCAGGATACAAACGGAGGGTTTCAGAGGGAAGGGGGGAGGGAGGAGGGGGAGGAGGTAAGAGGGTAA
>NW_023253323.1:0-9316 GCF_002007445.2 Ailuropoda melanoleuca
GTGTTACCAAAGAGGGACACTTTGTAATAATGGAGTCCATTCATCCAGAAGCTATAACAGTCCTAAATGTGCATGCATCTAATTGTGGAGCTTCAAAACACGTGAAGCAAAAAAGGGACAAAACTGAAAGTAAGATTAGACAAATTGACAATTATAGTTGTAGATTTCAACATTCCTTTCAGTTATTGTTAGGACAAGTAGATAAAAATCAAGGACACAGAAGATTTGAATGACACTATCAACCAACCTGACCCAATTGACATTTACAAAACACAACAGCTAACAACTGCCGGATACCTGCAGAATGCCTGTGCTTTTTGGGTGTGTATGAAACATTCACCAAGACCTTATGATGGGCCATAAGACAAGTTTCAGTAACTTTAAAAGAATTAAAATGATATAAAATATGTTTTCTGGCAAAAGGGAATTAAATTGGAAATTGATAATTAAAAATCCCTAGATATTTGGAAGTTAAATGACACAATTCTAAATAACCCATTGCTCAAAGAAGAAGCAAAAGAGAAATTTTNGAGAAATTTTGAAAATATTTTGAACTAAATAGAAATAAAAACACAATGTCAACAATTTGCAGCATACAGCTAAAGCCCTGCTTAGAGGGAAATTTATAATTTTAAAGGCATATATTAGAAAAGAAAAATGATTTAAAATTAAAGATCTAAATTTCTGGGGCGCCTGGGTGACACAGGCGTTAAGTGTCTGCCTTCAGCTCAGGGAGTGATCCTGGCGTTCTGAGATCGAGCCCCACCTCAGGATCCTCCGCTGGGAGCCTGCTTCTTCCTCTCCCACTCCCCCTGCTTGTGTCCCCTCTCTCAATGGCTTTCTCTGTCAAATAAATAAATAAAATCTTTAAAAAAAAATAAATATCTAAATTTCTACATTAAGAAGCCAGAAAAGTCAAAGTAAGTAGAGGAAAGGAGACAATGCATTAGTGCATTCAAGGTGACCACTCTCCTGCAAGTCTGTGCTTTCGCTCCCTTGCCCTCTGAGATGACCTCCCCGTGGGCGGGGGAGAGAGGCGGAACATTGACAATGAGCTCAACCCCACTGGAGCCCTAGGCATTGTGTGGCCCCGACCACCGCGTGTGTGCGAGTATGAAAAGGCTGAGTGCCCCCAAGTCAGTCTAAGTGTGTTGGTTCCCCAGGGCTGTGGCAGTAAGGTGGGGTAGCTCAAAGCAAAAGAAATTTATTCAGGCCTTGGTTCGGGAGGCAGGAAGCCTGGAATCAAGGTGTGGGCTTAGATTGGCTCCTTCTGGAGGCTCGGAGAGAGACTCTAACTCGAGGCCTCTCTCTTTCTGCTTCTGGTGGTTTCTGGCAATCCTCGGCA
The DNA here is from genome assembly GCF_002007445.2 of Ailuropoda melanoleuca. Lineage (NCBI taxonomy): Eukaryota > Metazoa > Chordata > Mammalia > Carnivora > Ursidae > Ailuropoda > Ailuropoda melanoleuca. The sequence continues at coordinate 1,346 of NW_023253323.1, forward strand.
GTCGTGGACTTGTAGACACTTCACTCCAGTCTTTGCCTCGCTGGCCACAGCATTCTCCTCTGTGTGTCTCTATATTCTCTTCTTCTTACAGGGGCACCAGTCTTGGGATGTGGGAGCTGCCCTTAACCGGTAAGCACTCATCTGAACTAATTACATCCACAAAGACCCTAGTTCTAAAGGTTTCATTCTGAAGCTCCAGGCGGACATGCACTCTGGAGGTCAGTATTGAACCCACTACGGTGTGTCCTCTGGTCCCCCAAATTCACATCCATCCCACCTGCACAATATATTCACCCCACTCCAACACCCGGTATGTCTTTGACTGTCTCCAGAAGGCCCCTGTTAACACGCACATGTCTCCTGGGAGGAGAGGCTGCTCCTGGCGGCTCTCTAGTCCCGTTGGAAAGCTGTGATTTACCTTGAAAGGCTCAGGGAACGGCACGGGGCCNTGGGGCCTGGGTCTCCCAGGGGGCTTTGAACAGCCCCCATCTGGGTTTGGGATCTGCATGCCCAGGCAAGAGAGGTGCAGCAAAGGCATATTTTTCGGCACTAAAACCCAAAAGAGTAGTATGGGCACTCATCGGGGCCACTCTGCCGTGGGACGCGGGGTTGCAGAAGGCACTTCCTGGGGTTCCTGGGAGAAAATCTCTGGTGGCCCATCCTGGATTGGTACCTTATCCATTTGGAAGCACGACTCAAATCTGGAAGGCCCTGAGAAACCGGCAACATGCCCCGACTCGTGTTAACTCTGCAGGGGAGCGGGTGAGTATCAGGGAGAAGGTCGCACTCACAGAGAGAGCCGAAGGTCAGGCCCTGTGCTCTGGCCCAGAGGGGCCCATCCCTTTGTCGCCTTTCTCTACAGAGGAAGGAACCCCCAGGGGGTGGATAATTGAGCCACGGCGGGTTTAGGAGCTGGCTCTCAGTGAGCCTGTCCCCACGCTGCCAGCTACCCCACCAAATGCTCCGAGTCCTTATGCCTCCCCGTCTTGTCCCATCAAACTCTGTTCCCAGGAAAGACGTTTAGAGCAGAAACAGAGCGAGTGGCTGCCTTCTCTCAACTCCCCTGTGATGAGGGTGTTCCCGGTCACACTGGGCTCAGAGGCACAAATCCCCTGCCCAGGGTGAGTGACACGGGATGGCTGAGCCCGTCACACACAGGCGCGGGGCTCCGTGACCTCCAGACCCTCCACGCAGGGTTCCGGCAGCGACTCTTAATGCGTCAGCTCTCCCATGCACACCTGCTCGGGAACAGTGGAAACAGCGATTCCTAACAGGAATTTTGAACATCGGGGATCTGACTGCGTGTGTGGGGGGCGGGGGCAGAGCCGTTCTGGAAAACGGGGCCTCAAACACACAGCACTGTTTATACACGAGAAAAAACACGCGTGGAGGGTTGAACGGCAGTGGGTTTGACTCGAGAATGCCCTTGCTGGACGGAAGCTGAAACTCTGCAGGAACNGACTGCGTGTGTGGGGGGCGGGGGCAGAGCCGTTCTGGAAAACGGGGCCTCAAACACACAGCACTGTTTATACACGAGAAAAAACACGCGTGGAGGGTTGAACGGCAGTGGGTTTGACTCGAGAATGCCCTTGCCGGACAGAAGCTGAAACTCTGCAGGAACGTCTGAAGGAGCCCAGGTCTCTGTTGGTGTCCGTATTGGCTCTGGCTGCTATAACAGCCCCACAGACCGGGGGCCTTAACCAATAGATGTTGATTTTTCACAGTCCTGGAGGCTCCAAGGCCAAGATCAAGGTGCCATCAGAGCTGGTTTCTGGCAAGAGCCTCTTCCTGGCTTGCAGATGGCAGCCTCCCGTGCCCACATCCCTGTGTCTCGTTTTAGCTTTAATTAGTGCCTTAGACCATCTCCCAGTATAGTCACACAGGGGCTCTGGCCATCAACGTGTGAAATCAGAGGGGACACAATCCGGTCCGTGGGAGTGATGAAGCTTGCCACTTCCTCTCCGGCCTGACAGGACATGGGAACCGCACGGACTGCTTTAAACAAAGGGGACTTGGCGGATTCCACCAAGATGAACACAGGTATTTAAGACTGTTTCCCGCAATCTGCACTTGCTCGACATACAGAACTCCCTCTGAGTTGCTCCCGGTGACACTTCAGAAGCGATGGTCCGGAAGCTTGACAAACAATCCCAAGGGTGGAAGGACTGCAGTCCTTTTGTGTGCGGTGACACTGACTCTGGGAAAGCCGGGACCGCACAGCAGCCCTGCCCAAGAGCTTCGGCTCCTCGTTCCCCTGCACCTGCCCATGCTGTTCCCTGCACCTGGGACCCGCATTCCTGACACGGGAGGTCGGAGGCACAGCTGGTGAGTCTGCAGGTCTGCATGTGTCACGCAATGCTGGCCCGCAGGTAGCATTTTGAGTGTCAAGGCCTTTTGCCCCTTTGTCGGTCCCCGACAGCTGCCATCAGCCACGGGACTAAACCCGTAAAGGCGGTCTCTCATGTAATCTTTATGAGAGTCTCATGGGCATGGTTTTGGGATCTTGTGCCCTTGACTGAGACCCAGCATCTGGAGACAGCACGTGACTGGTCCAAGGTCACTGGGCACTGAGAGGTATGGTCAGGATTCGAATCCAGGTCAGGGAACAGATGCTCATTCCCCTGCCACCTTCTTTTAAACGCCAGGTGACACGAGATTAACCATGTTTTTGGTTTAATCTCTCCCCTTCCTGCCTTGGGCTAGCCAGCTGGGCCGAAAATCTATCACGGAAGGACAGAAATGGGGACTCGGGAACACATCACGAATAACAAAACAGAGTTAACAAAGACAGAGGTGAATTTTTCAGGTCTCCTCTCACCGGCTGTGATTAATTTACAGCTTTTTACATGCTAATGTTTTCCTGCCTTCTGCCAGTAATAAATAACCAATATGCTTTAATACCTAGTTATTATTCATCCCTTTCAGAAATTTGGATTTTGATTCTTCACTGCAGTTCAATCACATTGAATTTCTTTAACCAGGACAGCTCCATTAAGAGTCCCCTCCAAGGACATCCTGGCAAGGCGGTGACAGTAATGGATAATGGGCGACAAGAGGGATTGGGGAGCTGGGGCACGAAATATTAGCAGCCATGGGGAAAGAGGGGGAAACCATAATAAAAAACACTACCAAATCACATTTAAGTAATGCTAAGGTTATGACACACACCAATAAAACCAGGAAACATACAGTCACAGCTGACACGTCATTCGTAACATGGCTTCCTCTGCCTGTCACTGCAGCCAAGATGTGGGTCCACTTCACCACCTGCCGGACATGGAGGGCTCCCCCCTGCTCTGCCTTGGGTTGAGACGGCTTGCCAGCACCAGCTGTGTTTCTCGGAAAGCGACTTGGAGCTTTCTCCATCTTAACTTCCTCAAAGTGTTTTTCGAGCAAGGAAGGCTACAAGCCAAAGCTGGTTGGAAGGGTCATTTCCTCCTGAAGAAGTTGTCCTCTCTCCTGGGACCCCAGAGCTCTCTGACTCGCCCTCCATTCAGCACATGGCAATGGGCATTCTCTTAGGTCGGCTGAGGACAGGTCGCCATGAGCTCAATTCTGTGCTGCGCTCGCTCCAAGAGTATGGGCATCACTCCCGCGGCCTCTAGTGGGCCACCTTCCATCCCAGTCACCTGGGCCATCACCTCGGCTGTCACCTCTGCCTTCTCAGGCCTGCCCACTCCCTCCAGGGCAGGAATGCCCGGGATGTGTCTAGCACAAGGAACTCTTCCCCAAGGGATGGCGCTTAACTTTCTTGAATCCATTTGGTATCTGGGACCACTTCCAGAACGAAGTTTTTAAATCCACGATGTGACACACAGAGGATTACACAGGGAAGTTGTTACATCGAAATACCAGATATTTTAAAAATTAGGATCTTCTAATATGCGTGCTTCCTTATTAGTGCATCCAATAATACCGAGCAGTGGGGTCCAACGACTCCCCTGACTTTGCAATAGGGACATGCAAATAACACGTTGAGGTCTCCACAACAACCATAACGAGGTGTGACAATATTTGCGATTTCTGTTGGTGACAAAGTGGAAAGTACTATTGACACTGTTTGTCCCCTGACTTCGTCATTGAAGGAAATGCTGAACTTTCATTAGAAATGATGGAAAAAAAGATGTAATTCCTTCCAGCCAAGTTCATGGGCTCCTGAATTCTCTCCACAGCTCCTGGGGTGGGGGGCACCCGGGCTCCAGGCTAAACAGCCTGAGCGCAGGTGCAGGACCCCCGGGTAAGGGACCCCATCTGTCTTGTTTGTAGCGGCAGCATGATGCCTGGCAGAGGGCCCAGCGTACCTGCAGATGACGAGTGAATGGCATGGGTACAACCTCGCTCTGCATCTGTGCATGTCGTTTCTGGATGGCTCCTCGAGAAAAGTGGGGCACCCTGGTCTTTTCACGTTTGGCTGTGGACTCGTTCCATCAGTAAGCATGCACCGTTACTTACGTTAACTGAGCTCTCATGTACACATCACGAAATCTACCACTTCCAGTGTGTGATTCAGGGCATTTCATATATTCCCAAGGTTGTATAACCCTGTTGGCTAATTCCAGAACACTGCCATCAGCCCGTACTCGTTAGCTCTCACTCCCCTCCTCCCCTCCCCACAGCTCCTGGCGACCACCAACGTGTTTTGTCTCTGTGGACTCCCTCTGGGGACATTTCACATCAACAGAATCCTACAATCTGTGGCCTTTTGTGTCTGGCTTCTGTCATTCTAAGCACAGTGTTTCCACCCACGCAGTTGCACTTACCAGCACCTCATTCTTTTTATGGCTGAATACTGTTCCATTGTATGGACAGACCACATTTTGCTCATCCATTCACCTGCTGATAGACATTTGGGTTGTTAACACCAACATGTACTAGATGGGAACTCACAGTGAGCAGAGACCCTGCCCTCATGGGGTCAGAACAGCAGGCCCTTAGGCCACCCCTGGGGTTGGGATCCTTCAGTTTCCCCATCCTTAAATGGGGACAGGTCTACCTCGGAAGATTCCAGGGAGGCTTTAGAAAGTGAATACATGTGAAAGACTTAGAATGTGCTTAGAATGAATGTGGCGAGTGTCGGAGAACAGAGTCAATAAATTATGTCAATCACACTGTGTGATTAATGCCAGGAAAGAAGCAAGCAGGTGTTGACGGTATGGTGGGTCTCACAGAGAGAGGGCATGTGGATGAGACAGTCAGGGAAAGCCTGTGTCAGTCTTAATCCAAGGCCCAAAGGATGAGAAGGAACCAAGTGAATGAAGCAGCAGGGGACCAGGGATCCTGGCAGAGAGAAAAGCAAGCACAAACCTAGGGAAGAAAAAGGCCTGCAGTGGTCCAAGACCATGCTGCCCGGAAGGAAGATCATGTCGGCCAAGAACATGGGCATAATCTTAGAATTTCTAGTTGCGATGTTACCGAAAGTCAAAAGAAAACAGGGAAAAGTAATTTCAGTAATACATGGCATCTCACCTAATATAGCCAAAATATGAACATTTTGACAATATAGCCAAAATATGACATTCTGATTAATATAAAAATTGTTGATGAGATATTCTGCATTTTTTTTCATTCTAAAACCTTGAAACCCAAAGTGTATTTACACATGCAGCACATCCCAGCTGAGACACAGAGTTCACATGCCCGCTGGCCATGCGGGGGAGGGGCCGCCATCCCGGGCAGCACAGAGAGGGCCTGTCGGAGGGCAAACGGGGCGAGAGCATTGGATCCTCGGGGACACCAGGCGTGACGTGACATGGTCTGCCTCTGAAACAGACTGAAGAGGCTGCTCTGACAGACTCAGGGGAGACAAGAGGGGAGGCAGGGGACCACTCGGGGCAAGGGGTCATGGTGACCTGGGTCACCAGATGCTGACAGTGGACAGAGGGCTGACCGTTCCATCTCACCACCCAACTCCTGGAGTAACTAAAAGACCCTTCCTAAGGTACCAGATGGTGTGTGCACGCAAGATATTACTGTTGACGTCACCCTGAATGCATCTTGATATTAGGGCCCATGTCTGTTTCACTCAGTCTGCTGTCCCAGCGTGGGGCCCGGAGCTCAGCAGGCAATTACATGGCTCGTGCGACCCTCGCTGGTCCCGGGCCCCACAGACACTGGGAAGCAGAAGATTGCATAAGCTCCCCTATGCAGTCTAGTCTCCTGCCCAACTACATCACAGCCTGGCCTATTAATAATGGATCTTTGCCAGGAGGGCCTCTTCTAACCTTAACCTACTGTCACATCAACTCGGTGATGTGTTTTGGCAAGAACTCAAAGTCAAGAAGGGCATGGGAACGGATGCCTCCACCTACGATCGGCCCAGACAGTGCTGGGACCACTCTTCCCACTCTCCAGACTCACTTCTCCCCAGGGGGGCCACTGTGGGAAGAGGCCACATCCAAGGGCTGCACCACAGTCCGCTCCAGCCCCAGCACTGTGAGCCTCCTGCAGGTTACTGTGGAGATGGGATGTCAGGTCCCCACAGGGACAGGACATTCACAGAGCTCTGGGTGAATGAGCCTCAGGCTGAGAGGCCATGAGGCCCAGGATCAGGCAGGGTGCAGATTTCAGGGTTCCAAAACAGGCTGCAAGAGTGGTTGAAAGACAAGCAGCAGCTGGGCCAGCTGCTGGGAGTGCATATGACCGAGGGCAGCATCCTGGGGCATCTCGCGGTAACCCACAGCCACACGCCAGTGAGTTACAGAGAGCAGACCCTGACTTACAGCACACGGTTGGGCTGGGAGAGAGGTCAGCAGCTCCCCCGGGCTCAGAGCCATGCCTTCCCGGGGAAGCACTCACGCCAGCGAATCTCAATTACTTCTGCAGCAAAGGCAGGCCTCGACGTGCCTGGCACATTGCTAGATCTCTTTTGGCAGGAAAGTTTGGCCACGGAGAGGTAAGTGAAGCCTCTAGAAAGAGACTAAGACCCTGGCTACCCCGTAGTTGGGGTCACCTGGCTCACCCTCCACTGGGGATGTGGGCTCAGTTTTGCAAGCTTGAGGAATTGGGTCCTTTCCCCTTCGTTCCGGGTCATCTGGATCCACGGACTCTTCCGAGGCTGACTCATAAAGCAGAATGCTAATTCATTTTTGTCCTACTGTAAATGGCCACCTTCCTCCAGAAGAGCACAGCAACGTAGACTTTGGCATGAGGCAGGCCTGGGATGGAACCTGGCTCTTCTGCTTACTGGTTGGGTGAGCTGGGGAAGTGACTCGAACTCCCCNGCGCCAGTGAATCTCAATTACTTCTGCAGCAAAGGCAGGCCTCGACGTGCCTGGCACATTGCTAGATCTCTTTTGGCAGGACAGTTTGGCCACGGAGAGGTAAGTGAAGCCTCTAGAAAGAGACTAAGACCCTGGCTACCCCATAGTTGGGGTCACCTGGCTCACCCTCCACTGGGGATGTGGGCTCAGTTTTGCAAGCTTGAGGAATTGGGTCCTTTCCCCTTCGTTCCGGGTCATCTGGATCCACGGACTCTTCCGAGGCTGACTCATAAAGCAGAATGCTAATTCATTTTTGTCCTACTGTAAATGGCCACCTTCCTCCAGAAGAGCACAGCAACGTAGACTTTGGCATGAGGCAGGCCTGGGATGGAACCTGGCTCTTCTGCTTACTGGTTGGGTGAGCTGGGGAAGTGACTCGAACTCCCCAAGCCGCAAACGCTTTACTGTATAAGGGGCATGATTACTCTGTAGAAAGTTTACAGGGTTGCTGCAGGGAGTGAATGCAGTAATGCGTAGAAAGAGCTTAGGCCAGGGCCTAACACGTGGAGACTCAGTTAGTATGTGCTATTAACTGCACAGAATTCTGCCCCAGGAGACCAAGGTAATGACCGGAGACACATTTACTCTGTCAGTACACACTTCTGAGTCGCTACTGTGTGCCTGTTCTTTGCTCGGCACGGAGTTTGCAGTGGTGAATAAGACAGGTGTGACCTCTGCCTTCACGGGGCTTACAGTCCAGTGGGTAACATCA
>NW_023253324.1:0-2113 GCF_002007445.2 Ailuropoda melanoleuca
AAAAAAGGTTCCTTTGTCATTCGTGTCTCTGAGTGTTATCACCTTCTTTCAACATCTGAAGCAAGTTCTAGTTTAAAGGGAAAGTGTGGTCTCTCAGGGCTGTTGGCATCCTCCCCTCCCCCTACCACTCGGTCACCCTTACTCCCTCATACATGGTCCCCCCAGAATTCTATGATAATGACAGGGGATCAGGAATGTTCATGAGAACGTGAGGGCAAGGAATGACACACACATACTGTGCATATCTCTGCTCACATGCCCTCTCTTTGGTCCCATCGGAGCCCCTTTGGATTTTGCTTACAAAACAGTTCAAAGGTAAAATTACTAAAAATTTCAAAATGACAGCCAAAGAGCATTAATCTAAGTGTGAGACCATTCTAAGCAAAGGACCTTGTGCACATGCACAGGTCCCACATTCATTAAGCCAGCCCTGCCTCAGAGGTCCAGTTTGGTGGACTAGTACAGGGCAAGAAGGAGTCGATGGGCAATGAAAGTCACCCTCAGGACCAGAGAGTATCTTAAAGCAGCAAGATAGGGGACCCCACTGTGGTGGCAATGAGGCACATAAATACTTTCAAGCATGGTTACTATTAGATTAAAAACTAATCCTACAAACTAAAGGTCTTCAGATACCTACAGCTAGATGCCAGTGTGGAGCAATTAAGGGTTGGGAACCTGCTGTTAGCTGGTAAAAGGACCAGGACTAAGAGGAATTTTTACAATGAGAAATCTCAAGTTCAACATAGATCATTTTTACCACAGGATTGGCATTAGCTTAATGGGACAATAAGTATAAAACCAGGACCTTTGTGCCAGATAGAGGAGTTAGCAGGATGAAACACTCAATTTCCTTTTAGGAGTCCCACACCTCTATTGAGTAGAGCTCCTACTCAGAAACTTCATTGGTTTTTTCACTTTTGTTTTTTATTTAAAATCAATTGATTAACATATAGTGTATTATTAGTTTCAGAGGTAGAGTTCAGTGATTCATCAGTTGCATATCACACCCAGTGCTCATGACATCACGGGCCCTCTTTAAAGCCCATCACCCAGTTACCCCATCCCCCTACCCCTCCCCTCCAGCAACCCTCAGTTTGTTTCCTATAGTTAAGAGCCTCTTATGGTTTCTCTCCCTCTCTGATTTCATCTTATTTTATTTTTCTCTCCCTTCCCCTATGTTCATCTGTTTTGTTTCTTAAATTCCACATATCAGTGAGATCATATGATATTTGTCTTTCTCTGATTAACTTATTTCACTTAGCACAATACCCTCTAGCTCTATCCACATTGTTGCAAATGGTAAGACTTCATTTCTTTGATGGCTGAGCCATATTCCATTGTATATATACCACATCTTTTTTATCCATTCATCTGTCGATGGACATCTGGTCTCCTTCCATATCTTGGCTATTGTGGACTTTGCTGCTATGAACACTGGGGTGCAGGTGCCCCTTCAAATCACTACATTTGTATCCTTTGGATAAATACCTAGTAGTGCAATTGCTGGGTCGCAGGGCGGCTCTATTTTTAACTTCTTGAGGAACCTCCATACTGTTTTGCAAGAAGACAGGCAATAAAATACCAAAAGAAGTAAAAGAAACTGACATCCATTAAATATGACATGTCAAACACATCCCCATAGTTCCAATGTCCACAATATCTCACAATTAGTATTTACTGATGCAGCTGGTCTCGGGGACAATTTAGTTTTGTTGCCTTTAATCTGATTATTTCCCCCAGGGAACCTACTTTGGACGTTCTAAAGCCAGCATCCTACTCTAGGTAGGGTCAATTCTAGCCCAATGCTAGACAATGTAGATATGACTGGACTTCTCCAGTGCAGATTTGCTTCTGTAAAATGGGTCTGTTTGGCCATATTAAATCATATTCTATATCACAGAAGGGCTTGCATCTGGTTTAACTAGTGATTACTTCTTCTATCCAAGGGTCTTTCTTTCCACAAAGTCTTCTCCTCTAAATTACTTAAGGAGGCAATTTTTCTTCACTTAAAACTGCCCTGTCTAATCACAAGAAAGACAAATACCTTATGATTCCACTTATATGAGGTACTTAGAGTAGTGAAAATCATAAATTCAGAAAGTAGAATGGTGGT
>NW_023253325.1:0-2918 GCF_002007445.2 Ailuropoda melanoleuca
ACATGGTTCTTAGGTGGCTACAATCAACATGTTGGGAGGGTTGTGCTCTTTTCTGAACGCTCTAGGGGAGAACCTTTTTCTTGCCTTTTCCGGCTTCTAGGGGCTGCTGGCATTCTTTGCCTCATTGTGGCCCCTTCCTCCATCTTCAAAGTCAGCAATCACTCGCTCCGACCTCTGATTCCATGGTCAGGTGTCCCCTGACTCTCACTCTCCTGCCTCCCATTCCCTGATACGATTTTTGATGACACTGGGATAATCCAGGACATTTTCTCCATCTCAAGATCCTTAAGTCAATCCCATCTGCAAAGGCCCTCCTGCCATGTACTCATATGGACGTCTTTTGGGGAGGGTATGAATCTGCCTACCAGTGGTTGTTACACTGGAACAGTAGTGGTTAATTGTGGAATGGAAGTAATAATAAATGAACTCCTGAGCCGGGAAGGCGATGTGTGTGATGGCTAAACCTGAGCTCTGCCTTCTATCCCCCTTGGACGACATGCTGCCTTCCCCAGCTGCCAGTCCTGTGGTCTCTGAGTATCCATTTCCTCCTCTGGTAATGGGGATGTTTATCAGATTGACCTCACAAAGTTGCTGTATAAGGACCAATTAAGTGCTAGTATATGTCAATAACTTTGAATGGTGACTGGCACATAGCAAGTGCTCATTAAATATTGGCCATTATTATCTGATGGACGGGTATCCTATAATCTTTTTGTTCTTGTGGTTGCATGTGATTACTTATGGCAACATCTGTGCATGTGTGTGTGCATGTGTGTGTTGGGGGAATTTGTGTGTTTAAGAAAAGTCTGATTCCTTATCCCTAGGATGTATCACTAACTGGAAAGGAAAGTGCCTGGCAACAGTTGAGCTGTCCAGGCTAATGATGCTAACTCTTCAAAGAGATAACTGGAATATTTTCTGGGACCACCACCAAGATTTCCGTGATACATTGGGTAAAACCTGCAGATAGAAATTTTAGGTTACATTTTTCAGATATTGTGTGTGCTAGTCGTTGAGGTTGTTAGAACTGATTTTGATAAAAATCATATCTTACCTACTTCTTATGAATAAATACTTAGGTATTTGATACATGTTGGTCTGATTAGTTTTAGTGGTATACAGATACATATTACTTTCCTATTAAATAACTTCATTAAACAGAAAAGTTTGGGCATGAGAACTAATGAAATTAACAAAATTATTTCTGATTTTTGGACATAATTCTTATTTAACTATTCCCAAAGCCACATATCAAAGTTAGAAGCACATGTTCACATAACTTACAGAAAGAGTATCATGCCTTCTATCACATTTCTGGCTCCACAAAGAACATAATTTTGGCAAAATAGTGTGCTATTTTATTACAAGTCAAGTAATGAGAAACGGCATCATTATCCTGTTTTATTCTCATTATGAAATTAATTATATCTGATCTACATCAATGTAAACTTGGCTGCTTTTTAGTAATCTATTTTCTATGATGCATTCCATAATTTATTTCTCAGTGGTTTTTTATAAAACTCTCCAAAATGATTATTAAGACACACATTTAAGAAATAGGTCACACTTTTAATGACAAGAAATGTACCTAACTTGACTCATCTGTCTGATAATTGGGTTACATGATCAAATATTTTTCATCAGTTGAATGAGCCAAATCTGAATAAGATTTTGACAAAGTTTTATTTAAAGCATCCAACGAGATAAAAGCATTAAAGTATTTCTACTCCAAAAGATGGATAGAAATATATATCTTGATTTTCTCAACTCTTACTGAAACTACCTTGACATAGTGCCTCTAAATCAAAAGATAACAAGTAAAATAATAGTAATTTACAAGTCTTGGGCTTTTGGTTATACTTCACAGAATGAGACATTAATGACTGAATAACAAATGCTTTCTTGATTAGATGGTTTTCAATTATTTACTTTCAGTAAAATTGGAGAAAGACCTAATCCAAGTTACAGAAGCTTAGAAGTTACATTTTGTTTGGGGTATACAGTTAGGAAGGAGTTCAAACAACTGAATGTCAGGAATAGCAATGATTCTAATCTTTTAATTAGATTGATTTTAATCTCTCTCATAGTAAGTGATAGTCATTCTTGAATATTTGAACTAATTGGGGGGAAATATCTTCACCCATCTCATTGAAATGCATTGAAATTACTTTTGAGATTATAATTATATATCAAAAGTTAAAATACATTTAGATCAACTGTATGCTGCTAGTAACTTATGATACTTAAATCTCAAAAAACCTTCCCTTTCTTTCTCCCTTCCTTCTTCCTTCCTCCTTCCCTTCTTTCTTCCTTCCTTCCTCCCTCCCTCCCTTCTTCCTTCCTTCCTTTCTTTTTTCTTTCTTTCTTTCTTCCCTTCCTTTTTTTTTTTTTATATATTTAGAGCCTAGTGGCCAGAGAAAAAAATATTCACGTATGTGTTGCAGAGAAGCACAACAGAATGATGAACAGAAGACTAACTTATAAAAATTTTATTAGGATTGGGGCACTGGGGTGGCTCAGTCCGTTAAGCATCTGCCTTCGGCTCCGGTCATGATCCCAGCATCCTGGGATCTAGCCCTGCATCAGGATCCCTGCTCATCGGGGAGTCTGCTTCTCCCTCTCCCTCTGCCCCTTCCATCTGCTCATCCTCTCTCTCTCTCTAATAAATAAATAAAATCCTAAAAAAAATTTTATTAGGATGAAATTCTGAAGAGGAAGACACATAGAATAGCAGTTTAAGGAGATTAAAGAAAAAAGTAGAATTTCTTAGTGTGAAAGAAAACTTGTTTGCGTATATTTTTATTTTTTTAATTTTTATTTTCCATTTGTGTATTTTTTTAATTTTTATTTTATTTATTTATTTATTTTTAAGATTTTATTTATTTATTCAACAGAGATAGAGACAGCCAGCGAGAGAG
>NW_023253326.1:0-149 GCF_002007445.2 Ailuropoda melanoleuca
AAATATCAACGATCATCACCTCTCGTGAGTAAGGGAACATGAATGAAAAGCTTCAGGATTATCAGGACTCAGGGCCCTTCTCATTGGTAATAAAGCAGAGCGTCCAGGAAAACACCTCCAGTGAAGAGCAGCCTTTTCACTGGGGAAAC
>NW_023253326.1:203-2699 GCF_002007445.2 Ailuropoda melanoleuca
TTAGAACCAAGAAACAAAGTGTGAGGGGAAAGCCCTTGAAGTCACGTCGGCCTTATGATAAGTGGAACAGGAATCAAGGTGCTTTCATACAGTGAGGGAAACACGACGAACACAGCACTAGAAAAAAAATTCGGCCCACACACTAATCCTTAGAAATGTTTGCTTCCAGGGGAGATCCTGTCAAAAATGCTGGCGAAATGGAACGAAAAGGTGCAAAACACTTCTGTCAGAAAAAACAGCGCACAGGGACCATCTTAGCACTATCATCACCCTTCGTGAATAGGGAAACATGAGGGAAAGTGGTCGCGGAAGCCTGACAAGAGTGCCACATAGAGGTCTCTGAGACAACACACAGTCCAAGGAAATATCAATGATCATCAACTCTCGTGAGTAAGGGAGCATGAAAAAAAGCTTCGGGATTTTCGAGGACTCTGCGCCCTTCTCATTGGTAATAAACGAGAGCGTCCAGGAAAACACCTCCAGCGAACAGTAGCATTTTCACTGGGTACCCAGACCATTTTGGGTGTAGGGGCTTGGGAAGGATCCAGCCCTTAGAACCAAGAAACAAAGTGTGAGGGGTAACTCCTTGAATTAACGTCGGCCTTATTGAAGGTGGAACAAGAATCAAGGTGATTTGGTACAGAGAGCGAAACACGACGAACACAGCACTGAGAAACAAAATTCGGCCCTCACCCGAATCCTTAGAAATGTTTGCTTCCTGGGGAGATCCTGTCAAAAATGCTGGGGGCAATGGAACGAAAAGGTGCAAAACACATCTGTCAGAAACAACAGCGTACAGGGACCGGCTTGGCACTATCATCACCCTTCGTAAATAGGGAAACATGAGGGAAAGTGGTCACGGAAGCCTGACGAGAGGACCACATACAGGTCACTGAGACACCACAGGGTCCAGGGAAATATCAACGATCATCATCTCTCATGAGTAAGGGAGCATGAATGAAAAGCTTAAGGATTTCCGAGGACTCACCACCCTTCTCATTGGTAATAAAGAAGAGCGTCCAGGAAAAAACTTCCAGCAAAAGCAACATTTTACGGGTACAACGATTCCACATTTGTGTAGGGGCCTTTGAAGGATCCAGCCCTTAGAACCAAGAAACAAAGTGTGAGGGGAAAACCCTTGAAATCACGTGGAACTTATGGAAAGTGGAACAGGAATAAAGGTGCTTTGGTACAGTGAGTGAAACACGAAGAACACAGCACTGAGAAACAAAATTCGACCCACACCCGAATCCTTAGAAATGTTTTCTTCCTGGGGAGATCCTGTCAAAAATGCTGGCGGCAATGGAAAGAAAAGGTGCAAAACACGTCCGTCAGAAACACACCGTACAGGGACCGTCTTAGCACAATCATCACCCTTCGAGAATAGGGAAACATGAGGGAAAGTGGTCGCAGAAGCCTGACGAGAGTGCCACATAGTGATCTCTGAGACACCACACAGTCCAGGGAAATATCAAGGATCATCATCACATGTGAGTAAGGGAGCATGAATGAAAAGGTTCAGGATTTTCGAGGACTCAGTGCCCTTCTCATTGGTAATAAAGCAGAGCGTCCAGGAGAACACCTCCAGCGAACAGCAGCCTTTTCACTGGGGACCCCGATTCCACATTGGGTGTAGAGGCCTGGGGAGGATCCAGCCCTTAGAACCAAGAAACAAAGTGTGAGGGGAAAGCCCTTGAAGTCACGACGGCCTTATGGAAGGTGGAACAGGAATCAAGGTGCTTTGGTACCGTGAGTGAAACACGACGAACACAGCACTGAGAAAGACAATTCGGCCAAAACCCGCTTCCAACGAAATGTTTGCTCCCTGGGGAAATCCTGTCAAAACTGCTGGCGGCAATGGAACGAAAAGGCCCAAAACACGTCCGTCAGAAACAACACCGTACAGGGACCGTCTTAGCACTATCATCACCCTTCGTGAATAGGGAAACATGAGGGAAAGTGGTCGCGGAAGCCTGACGAGAGTGCCCCACAGTGGTCTCTGAGACACCACACAGTCCAGGGAAATATCAACGATCATCATCTCTCGTGAGTAAGGGAGCATGAATGAAAAGGTTCAGGATTTTCGAGGACTCAGCGCCCTTCTCATTGGTAATAAAGCAGAGCGTCCAGGAAAACACCTCCAGCGAACAGCAGCCTTTTCACTGGGGACCCCGATTCCACATTGGGTGTAGGGGCCTGGGGAGGATCCAGCCCTTAGAACCAAGAAACAAAGTGTGAGTGGAAAGCCCTTGAAGTCACGACGGCCTTATGGAAGGTGGAACAGGAATCAAGGGGCTTTGGTACCGTGAGTGAAACACGACGAACACAGCACTGAGAAAGACAATTCGGCCAAAACCCGCTTCCAACGAAATGCTTGCTCCCTGGGGAAATCCTGTCAAAACTGCTGGCGGCAATGGAACGAAAAGGCCCAAAACACGTCCGTCAGAAACAACACCGTACAGGGATCGTCTTAGCACTATCATCACCCTTCGTGAA
>NW_023253326.1:2724-3079 GCF_002007445.2 Ailuropoda melanoleuca
TGAGGGAAAGTGGTCGCGGAAGCCTGACGAGAGTGCCCCACAGTGGTCTCTGAGACACCACACAATCCAGGGAAATATCAACGATCATCTTCTCTCGAGAGTCAGGGAACATGAATGAAAACCTTCAGGATTTTCGAGGACTCAGCGCCCATCTCATTGGTAATAAAGCAAACCGTCCAGGAAAACACCTCGTGCGAACAGCAGGCTTTTCACTGGGGACCCCGATTCCACATTGGTTGTAGGGGCCTTAAAAGGATCCAGCCCTTAGAACAAAGAAACAAAGGGTGAGGGGAAAGCCCTTGAAGTCACGACGCCTTATGGAAGGTGGAACAGGAATCAAGGTGCTTTGGTACCG
>NW_023253326.1:3228-4117 GCF_002007445.2 Ailuropoda melanoleuca
TCCCCAACACACGTCCGTCAGAAACAACACCGTACAAGGACCGTCTTAGCAGTATCATCACCCTTCGTGAATAGGGAAACATGAGGGAAAGTGGTCACGGAAGCCTGACGAGAGTGCCACATAGTGTTCTCTGAGACACCACACAGTCCATTTAAATTTCAACGATCATCATCTCTTGTGAGTAAGGGAGCATGAATGAAAAGGTTCAGGATTTTCGAGGACTCAGCGCCCTTCTCATTGGTAATAANTTGGTAATAAAGCAGAGCGTCCAGGAAAACACCTCCAGCGAACAGCAGCCTTTTCACTGGGTACCCCGATTCCACATTGGGTGTAGGGGCCTGGGAAGGATCCAGAACTTAGAACCAAGAAACAAAGTGTGAGGAGAAAGTTCTTGAAGTCACGTCGGCCTTATGGAAGGTGGAACAGGAATCAGGTGCTTTGGTACCGAGGGTGAAAAACGACGGACACAGAACTGAGAAAGACAATTTGGCAAAAACCCGCTTCCAACGAAATGTTTGCTTCCTGGGGAAATCCTGTCAAAACTGCTGGCGGCATTTGAACAAAAAGGCCCAAAACACGCCCGTCAGAAACAACACCGTACAGGGACCGTCTTAGCACTATCATCACTCTTCGTGAATAGGGAAACATGAGGGAAAGTGGTCGTGGAAACCTGACGAGAGTGCCACATAGTGTTCTCTGACACACCACACAGTCCAGGGAAATATCAACGATCAACATCTCACGTGAGTATGGGAGCATGATTGAAAAGGTTCAGGATTTTTGAAGCCTCAACGCACTTCTCATTGGTAATAAAGCAAAGCGTCCAGGAAAACACCTCCAGCGAACAGCAGCTTTTCACTGCGGAAAACGATTCCACCTTGGTTGTAGG
>NW_023253327.1:0-4982 GCF_002007445.2 Ailuropoda melanoleuca
AACGCCGGGATCACGCCCTGAGCCGAAGGCAGACGCTTAACCGCTGTGCCACCCAGGCGCCCCGGAACAAAGTATTTTTGATCCCATGAAAAGATAATTATAATTAATGTTTTGGTGAAAGTAATATGCTTAAATATGCTTCAGTATTTTTTAAAATTTTTGTTCAGTGTGTTTGGATTGGTAACTCAAAGGCCCAGTTCTGAGTTTTTTCCATTACTTGGTCCTACCTAGCAAAGATTTGTTAAAAAGATCCTTAGATCCACATGGGGCATCATTGGCTGCACATTTGAAATCAAGATATCCATGTTTCAGTTATATATACCAATTACGCAAGGATTTTTGTTGAAATCCAGTTAGTAAATTGCTCTTTCCCAATGCCAGTCTTTTGTTCTTCAACAAATGTTATTATATCTTCATATTTCTAAAAAATTTGTTTAAAACTTACAGAAACTGTTATTTCAAAACCTCTGAAAATGGATTAATCAGGTTTATAAAATTGTTTCCAATATTTTAAAGAGATTTTCATAGGTACATTAAGTATATGGATACATCCTGACATCACACAATAAAAGAATCATTTCTCAAACCATTTCTGCTTTCAAATTGCTTTCTTCAGAACATCAGTTTTTAAGGGTTTGTCTTTATGTTCTAGATGCTTGGTTTTTATATGTCATGCTAATTGTGATGGCTTCATATCATTAGCTAATGTCTCATGACAGTATGCATAGAGCATGGTTCAGTGTTGATGGTTATCCATATATCAAATATTTTTCCTCATAATTTTAAAATGGGGAGAGCTGGTAGCTTGATAAATTTGAGGAGCTGATCTTTGTTTTTACCTTGTAATATGGCTGATGAGGAGTAA
The DNA here is from genome assembly GCF_002007445.2 of Ailuropoda melanoleuca. Lineage (NCBI taxonomy): Eukaryota > Metazoa > Chordata > Mammalia > Carnivora > Ursidae > Ailuropoda > Ailuropoda melanoleuca. The sequence continues at coordinate 866 of NW_023253327.1, forward strand.
GAATGGCAGTGTTGATTCTGCCATTTTTCTACTCACTATACCCATCCCGTTATCATCAGCTTAACCACCCCAGACAGGGATGGGTGGTGGGAAGTTAATGGGTCTTTAATGGCATCACATTGCATTCTTTGTATGGGTTCTGTCAGTTTGGGGAGTGGCTGGAGATCTTACTATTAAGAACTGGGTGAACTGAATTATGAACTGTAGTTCTATACGAAGGCTACTTTGGTATTAACCAAAGAAATTGCTGGATGGCAAAAGCCAGGCTTGAGGTGTGTGACATTCAAAATTGTTTTTTAAATGTTCGAAGTACAGTAAAAGCACATGAAACTCGTGGTGTTAGGAGGTTGAAACTCAGCAATATCACAGTGGTGAAGTTAAACTGCTACAAGTAACCCTGGTCACTGATATTCCCTGCCCTCATCCCAACCACCACTACCACCAGAGTGAGATCACTCACTGACTTTAAAAAAAACTATTTCTAAATTATACAAATAGCAAACGTATATTCACGTAGACAGGGTAGTGTAATGAACCCTCACATACTCATCATCCAGCTTACTAATTGTCACTTCATGGCTAATCTATAGTCCTCATGCCTCCCTACTGAAATATTTTGAAGCAAATCCCAGACATAACATCATTACATCTATAAATATTTAAGTATGAATTTCCCAAATATACAAACCTGGTTATTTTGTTTGTTTTAATTGATAAAAATACATTGGTAAGTTTAATTAACTATTGACCATAAAAAGTTATTTTTGTTATTGTTTGTAAGATAACATCTCTCAGAAGACACATTCGATTTAAATGAGTTAAGATGGGGGGGAAGCAAGTTCTGGAATTTAAAAAATGATATAAATTACCTAGGAATTAATCTGACAGAAGATATATAAAGTTTTTATGAAAAAAAATCCATGACACTTTTCACTACATAAAATATGAACTGAATAAGCAGGGACATACTGAGTTCTAAGTGAAAAGGCTACATGTTTGGTTATTAATATAGTGAATTGTATTGATTCATTTTCAAATGTTAAATCAACCTTCCATTCCTGGGAAAAACCCTACTTGGTCGTGATGTATTATCCTCCTATGTACATTATTTGAATTGATTTATCAAAATGCTCTAAATGGTTTGTGTGGGTAGTTGTGAGGGATGTTGGGCTTCTTTTTCTTCTATTATCTTTGTCCCACATTTGTATTAGGGTAATGCTGGCTTCATACAATGAGTTGGGAAGTATATCCTCTTCTTCTGTTTTCCAAGTTTGTTTACGACCTCTGTTTTTTCTTAAATGTTTGGTAAAATTTACCAGTGAAGCCATCTGGGCCTGGAATTTTCTTTGTTGGGAAGGTTTTAAATTAGGAACTAAATTTCTTTATTAGATATACAGCTATTTAGGTAATCTAATTCTTTTTCACTGACCTTTAGTATTTTAGTAGTCTTTGAAGGAATTTATTCATTTAACATAAATTGGCAAATTTATTAAGAAATCCTCAGGTTTTTCCTTCCTGCAGATTTGCTGCTCTTACCTATGTGGCAGCAGCCCGCTCAGTGGGAAAGGGCTGGTGGTTTTGTCTGCTGTGGGCCCTCAGGGCAGTAAACATACTGCAGAGATACTGAAGTCAGCCCATGGGTGTGGCTCCTTAGCTGCCAGTTTTGTGAATACAGTAGTGTGTGTCCTCTCACCCCCAGGAAAACACGTCTCCTGCATCTCAAGTTTGCCTGTCTCCGATGGGTCTCATTCACATTAGCAGACAGAACCATATCTCACAGAACAGATTGGACTTTGATAAGTATCAGCCCAACTTTTTCTTTTCAAACATGTGGAAACTGAGTCCTGGAGACAGAGATCAGGACTAACACTTAGCACTTAACTGCCGAGTTCTATGATAAGTCCTTATATATTGTCAAAGAATATTTTTCCAGAACTTAAGAACATGACTCACATATAAATACATAATGAACATTTATCAAAGCTTTATTTAACTCCTTACCGAAAGTACCAGCAACATGGAAAAGCTGGTTCAAAGAGCATTAGAGGATGAGAGGTTTATTTAGTCAGCCAGTAAGGGAAGGCTAAAATAAGTTCACTAAGATACATTCAAAATTGATTAGTGTCCTATAGGTCAATCCAAGCTGTGTAACTTTGAAGGTTATCTTTTTTGACCAGACAGAAATCATTTGCAGCTTACCATATTCTACAAATTAATCTCCAGCTGCAGAGAGTCTGGGCCCCAATGAATAGAAACAAGTAAATCAAACAAATTTGGAGTTCTTCTGAGTAGATTTGGTAGACAATGCCCTATGTGACCACAAAACAAGACAAAACAAAACAAAAAGTGATACAGTCATCTTTTTACTTTTTTCCCCAAGTTTTAGATATTTTTCCTTAATACGTTAGCTAGTTTAATCTCTGAGAACCCAAGATATAAGTATCAGTATCTCCGCTTGAAGACAAGCAAACTTTGAGGAATTAGAGCTCAAAGTCACAGAGCTCAAAGGTGGAGGAGGAGAGAAGAGCACATGGTCATCTTAATTCCCCACCTAGACTTTTTTAAAAAAAATATCCAGCTGTATTTTATGATATGTTCATTTATCTAACAACTACTAAGTACGTAGCTTCCATGTATCAGGCACTCTAGTAGTGCCGAAAATTCAGTAGTGAGTGGGACAGACTCACTTCCAGCCTTCAGGGGCCCATCATGGTAGGGAAGATGCACATTTGATAAATACATACAAGGGTGGTGAGAATTGCAATTTTAAAGAGCCATAGATGTACAGAGCTTTATCTTGATGTTCAGAGACAGCTTCCTGGAGGAGATGACCTTTTACTTGAGTTTAATATTAAAATTGGAGTGGAAGCTGGGAGGTAAAGCATTGCAGGTACGTGCTAAAGCTCCCCATTGAGACCCTTTGTCCCTGAATGAATATTTCCCAGTTGCTTGATTCAAATAAGAACTCTAGATTTTCAAGAAGTGAGATGGATTTTCTTGGAGTTTCAACTTAAATTCTTCCCAGTCATGACTTATATTGTGATAAGAGATGAAGAGGGATGGGAGAAATGAGGGGAAACAGAGAAGGGAGAAAAGGGTGGCTTTTCAGTGGCGTGCTGGAACCCAGGTCTCAAGACCACGTGTTACATTTCTGGGAAAGTTTTGAGCCAGATAATGTCACATTGGTAGCCTGAGATATCATGGTGGAAAAATTTATATCATGAAAACCATCAAATGCTAAATCTGGGTTCTCCTCCCCTTCACACAGAGATCTGGTTGTAGAGCTTTACTAGCACATCAGGGGGCAGCTTTCCCAGGAGGAAATGCAAAGTCAGAGGTTTATTTATCATTACAATTAACTGCTCCCTGTCTCTGCTAATTATACATTTCAAAGATTGGAAAATGCCTTTGTAGAATAAAGTACCATAAACTGTGTGCAAGGGGCTGCGGTAGCCACATACTCCAACTCTTAGTTCAGTGATGAAACCCTTTTAAATAGCCAAATGCTCTCAGTGACAAGAATCTCTGCATCAAAGGGCAACCTAATCCATTTTCCAAAAGTTCCAAATAATAAAAAGTCTGTCCTCATGTTGCCTCTAAATCCTCTTTCCTGTACTTTCTAATGCTAGCTTAGTCTTCTGGAACTGCATAGAAAAATCTAGTCTCTGTTTCCCATAAAGTTGAGGACTATTAAAGTTGAGGACCGTGTGCAAGAGACTAGGAAAATGCATTTAATCCTATATAAAAATCCACCATACTTCAATTCATTCAGGAAGCAGTATTTCTTGCAGGGGCTCTGAACTTCGGCTGTGCCCCAGAGTTGTTCGTAAAGGTTCTAAACTTGTGCCCCCAGATATTCTGGGTGAGTGGATCTGTGGGACTGCGGGCATTAGTATTTTCTACAGGCTTCATGGGCGACACTGATACAAAGGCTGAGCCCCCAAATGTATTGGGTCTCTTGGCTGCTATAGACCCGAGTTTTAGTGATTTAAAAAAGAAGGTTCCAGGTTGTCTGTGGCGTGGTTGGTTAGGTGTCTGACTCTTGATCTCAGCTCAGGTCTTGATCTCAGTCATGAGTTTGAGCCCTGTGTTGTAGAGCCGACTTAAAAAAAAAAAA
>NW_023253328.1:0-910 GCF_002007445.2 Ailuropoda melanoleuca
AGGAGCCCCTTCTGGTGAACCCCGACCTTTGTGCCCTCCTGGGTGAAACCACAAGGCTCACACTCACCCTCTCCAGTGCCCTCATCTCAGCCGGCCTGGGAACTCTATGAGCACTGGGAAGGTCACACCTGCTGTCTCTTGGGGCCTAACCTAACCCTGGGTCTTCTGCAGAGGGTCCCCTCCCTGTTTGCCTGCCTCCAAGGCACCAGGATTTGGGCTCACCTCTGCACGACTAGAGGACTCAGTCTGCCCCACAGCAGGAAACTGTCCATTTGGGGCTGCAGCAAGGATTCATCGCAGGAAAATCAGAGGGCCCCCCCTCAGCCCGTCCAAGGGAATCCCCACTTTCAAAAATCTCCCGGCTCTAATTAGTGCCTTCACACTGACCTTTAAACTCGCTCTCCACGGAGATCTTTTGAAATTCTCCACGATTCCAACCGATGGCATCATCCAGCTTCAGTGCCTTACCCAGCTTTAGGTCTTGAGATGGATTACTATAGGAAGTCATTTCACTGATGACGACGTACTGGTGACCAAGAGAGACATGCATAAATGCTTCATATCACTTGGCTTTGGGGAAATACGAATCTAAACCCCTATAGATGTCATATCACACGAGGCTGAATATCTAAAAATAACAAGACCTGAAACTATAAATGTTGGAGAGGATGTGGAGAAAGGGGAACCCTCTTACACTCCTGTGGGAAGGCTGTCCGGTACAGCCACTCTTGCAAATGGTACGGAGTTTCCTCAAGAAGTTATAAATAAAACTACCCTATGTCCCAGCAATTGCACTACCGGGCATTTACCCCAAAGAGACAGAGGGAGTAAAAAGACAGGACACATGCACCCCAGTGTTCATAGCAACAATATCCATAACAGACAAAGTGTGGAAACAGTGCAGATGACC
>NW_023253328.1:990-1269 GCF_002007445.2 Ailuropoda melanoleuca
GATACTTACCATCACACCGACCTGGAGCTGGAGCGTATTATGCTGAGGGAAATAAGTCAATGAGAGAAAGACAATGATCATATGCTTTCACTCCTATGTGGCATATCAGAAACCGGGAAGAAGACCATAGGGGGAGGGAGGGAAAATAGAATGGGAAGTCATCAGAGAGGGAGAAAAACCATGATAGACTCTTCACTATCGCAACAAGCTGATGATTGCCGGAGGAGAGGTGGGGGGATAACTGGGGGAGGGGCATTAAGGAGGTCACGCCATGCAATG
>NW_023253329.1:0-12535 GCF_002007445.2 Ailuropoda melanoleuca
GTGGGCAGATATTACTAAAACCTCACAGAGGATTTGCTTGTTTGCTTGTTTGTTTTTCAATACATTAAGAATGCAAGTTTCATGTCTAGGGTCAAGTCAAATCAGTCAGTAATGGCTACCTTGAGTGCTGTGTTAAGAAGGGTTCTGAGGGCGAATCTATATTCAGGGGAAAATAGTGTGTGATAAACTTGATATGTCTGCCATGGGAGAAGAAAAGGTTTAAGTGTCCTGTACTTGCCATTTCTTAGTATCCCAAAGAGATAAATCCAGAGTTTGAAATCTACCAATGCTGTGTTTCTTGCTGTCTCTTTTATCCTTTCTGTATCAATTCTCTTTAAATCCCTATTCATCCTCCTTCTAAATCCACAAATCTTTTCCCAATTCTCGTCTTTACCTCTTTCCTTGTCATCGTTCAGTTCTGGAAGTTTGTCTCTGTCTCTGGCTTTATCTGGTTGGATGAATGAGGCTATTGGAGCTGGTACATTATCTTCCTCTCTCCCCAGTTTGGACTTACTCAGAATCCTATCATTTTTTTTTCTTTGAAGCTTATATTTCTTCCCCTTTTCTTCTCTACTCAACATATAATTTTTTCCATTACCAATCCCCAGCTATCATGTCTGCTGCTTGATTTTGATTACCCCAAAAAGTGTCCTTTTGAGGGTTATCTTTCATCTATCCTAATAGCTCTACTTCATCATCTGACAAGTTTAGCCCTTTTCCTGCCCTACTCATCTTCTGAATCTTGTTTCTGACCATTCTTACAGCCCGCTGGTGCCCATACTTTATGTAAACATCCTAAAACCAAAAATCAATTCAAGCCAGTTTTATCTGTTACTCATTAATTCTCTTGTTGCTGCTACTAAGTATTTTCCCCGGTAACTGGAAACCCACATCTTATCCCATCATGTGTCTAGAAGGAATTTGACTTTTCGGGGTTTGTTTTGTTTTGTTTTACCAAATACAGTCAGAAATCCAGAAGTACATAGCATGACCCACTTTGTCCAAGGGTGTGGTTTTTTGGAACTCAGTTATAGAGATGACTCCAATAAAAACAAGAACAGGGAGAGTGGTATCATGATTAAGTTTGGGAAATGCAAGACATTACATCTCTTTCTGAGTTTTCCAGTATTCATCATGAGCATTTAAAAACCTTTGAAGATTTCCAACAGTGAATAAACCTGTTTAGCTTTGTTTATTCATGAGTTTCCCAAACTTATTTCAACTATTACCTATTAGCATGCATTGGAAATGCTAGTCTATATTGTCCAAACCTAGTAATGGAGGTTCCAAGCTCTCCTTCACCTCCTTAGCCAGTGCTGTCTCTTCACTTACAACCAGGGCCCTGCCCAGCATGATCATTTTGCATCAGGCGCGTAATATAAGAATGCTATGTTTGTGAGTTAAATATACTTTCTGATTGGAAAAAATGGTGTGTGTGTGTGCGTGTGTATGTGTGTGTCCTCTGTTCATCCTTCATTTTATCAATCTGGGTGCTACATGTGGGATATTTCCAAGCAGACTATATATCCTCTCAATTCAGTTGTCCTCCTCTCCTGGGTTTTAACGTGGAAAGCCAGGAAAATATGTTATCGCAAGTTTTCAAGCGATATATTTATTTCAAAGAGTATTGCCTCCATTTGTAAAACATTGTTTCTGTTTCTGTGGGAAAGCAGTGGAGGTTCTGAGGCAGAAGTAATTGAAATTGTGTCTTTAGGCAGGCAATCTCAGGAAGGCATGAGAATGGAGAAGAGAAATACTTTGTGGATTCAAGAACTCAGATGTATTTGTCCACCTCCCATGAAACAGAGCAGAAGGCTTTTCTTCCCATGCCAGGTGTTTTTCAAAAGACAGTCCTCTTAGCTCTGCTGATAACAGATTCCGTTACGGTTTTATCAAGACATGGCTTTGAGTAAAATCAAATCATGCGATAAGGACTAACTGCTTTTCCGTTTGTTTATCAGTTCTTCTGATCAGGTCCAGGAGAAAGTTTTTATTTGGTTCTAGTGGATCTTTAACACCTCCAGAGGCCTCAGGCTCTGCGTCTTCTGCAGACAAGAGCCTCCAATTAGAATTTCATAGCAAGGCTCAGATCTCACTTATCCAAAAATGTTTTCTGTGTATTGGGCCTTGGAGTGTTTTAAATGGAAAGAGAATACCTTTTCTGAATGTCCCCTTTGAAATGAAGATGTAAGGGAAAGACGGGAAGGGTAGGCAACCTGCATGCCCTCAACAAGTGTACATGGGTTGCTTTCCTTGTGTCCACCTGGGGCTAGGGCTACAGCCTTGACATAGATCCAACTTTGGCCTTGTAGAGTGTACGTTCTAGTAAAGGGCGCAGTCAGTAAACGCATGAACAAATGAACAGGTAAAGCAATAACAGTTTCTAATTTGTGTTACCTTCCATTCATGACTGGTGGTGCTGCTTCAGTGACATAAATGTTCGTTTATAAAGAAATATATTAACATTTAAAAGTGAATTAATTTAAGTAAAATATATTAAGTAAATAATAGCCCAGGTGGTACCTGGATATGATAAAAAAATAATAATAATCACAGAAGTATCCTGTGTTGGTATGTAGGAATAGCAAAGATGGGGAAGACGGTATGCAAATTACTTTAATTTGGGAAAATTGATGTAAGGAAACGGAACACATTCCCTGAGTGGAAGATAGACTCCAAAGTGACTTTCTTGGTGGATTTGTACCATGTAAGTTACCTTCTAAAGAAAGCAAGCCCTGAAGGTTAAATGCCAGAGAAATTTAAGTAATTGGCCTAAAAAGAAAGGCAGTTTTAGTTAGCAGTCCAATATTGTGCTAAATTATCCGAAATTATATTCTTCTGAATGGAAACCAAGGATGCTACTTGACATTTGATTATTTAACCAGTTTATTATTCCCTGACAAACCACGGGCTTTGTGACGTATGGATTTCATTATTGTCAGGAATTAGGAAACACAACCAGACTGTTTCCTGTCACTTTCCAAGGGAAAAAGAAAATAAGATGCCCTAACTGCTAAATCTTGTCATAGCCTTAGCATTTTTCAATGGCACCTTATCTAATGAGACCACATTAAAGCAAAAAAAAAAAAACAAAAAAAACAAAAAAAACAAAATGCACTGATTTTCTGTAACATTTTTCTTCTGTGAAATATATTATTTGTCCTAATGGCAACTCAAAATGGGCCAGGCTTATTACACCCAAATTACTCATACAAATGGAGTCACATTAAATCGCCCCCACAGTAAGTCAGTTACAAAGTCAGAAAAGGAAGTTGTGCCGGCCAATTCCTTGCCTCATGTATCACCTTAATGGTACTTACTGTGTTAGTGTAACCAAAAATGTTTTCAGTGTACTGGGACTTGGAATGATTTAAATGGAAACAGGACATCTTCTCTGAATGGCTTCTTTGAAATTTAGATGCAAGAGAATGATAGAAGGGCTAGGCACTTGCTTTCTCTCAGCAAGTGTACATGGGATGCTTTCCTTGCATCCACGTTGTGCTGGGGCTACAGCCATGAATGACATACATCAAGCTTTGGCCTCATAGAATGTAAATTCTACTAAAGGACTTACGCAATAAACAAATGAACAAATAAATATATAAGATAATAGCAGATTGTAATTCTAGAAGAAATGAAGAGGTTGCTGCAGTGAAAAGTGATAGGGAGGTAGAGTACTCCAGTGGCCAAGAAACCCTGCTCAGAGGAGGTAATGTGCCAGTTGATACCTGAAGGTTGAGAAGGAACGTATGACCCAGTAATTCCACTACTGGGTATTTATCCAAAGAAAATGAAAACACTAATTCAAAAAGATATATGTACCCCTATGTTTACTGTAGCCATTATTTACAATAGCCAAGATATGGAAGTGACCCAAGTGTCCATTCATAGATGAAAGGATAAAGAAGATGTGGGGTGTGTGTGTGTGTGTGTGTGTGTGCGTGAATATTACTCAACCATAAGAAAGAATGAGATCTTGTCATTTGCAAGGCAACATGGATGGACCTAGAAGGTATAAAGTTAAGTGAAATAAGTCCGCCAGAGAAAGACAAATACTATATGATTTCACTCATATGTGAAATGAACAAAGGAAAAAAAGACAAAAAAAAAAAAAAAAAACCAGACTCTTGAATACAGAGAACAAACTGGTGGTTTCTGAAGGGAAGATGGGTGAAACAGTTAAAGGGAATCAAGAGTATGAGCACTGGGTAATGTATAGAATTGTTGAATTATTATGTTGTGCACCTGAAACTAATATAATGATGTATCTTAATTATACTTCAATTAAAAAATAGAAAAAAATACCAAGGAAAAGATGCCAGGTGCAGGAAATAACAAGTGCAAAGTCTTTCCAACAGGAAGGAGCTCCGTGTATTCTAGGATCAGAAAGGAGAGCAGTGTGAGTAGAGATTAGTTCAATGATAAGGAGCATGCTACAGGAAGAGACTAAAAACTAACGCAGCGCCAGACAACTCAGGGCTTCCTAGGCCACATGAAGGATTTGAACTTTATTCCAAGACCATGGAAAGCTGTCAGAGGGTTTTTAAGCCAGGAAGGATATGATTGGATTTCCATCTTGAAACCTAAAGCATCTTTAAGGACCAGAGTTAATTTGGAACGAAAGGTATATTGGTCAACAAATATGGAGCACATACTATTTCCCAGGCAGGAGAGTGAGGGGAATAATATAGACCTGATCCTTGACATAGAGCCACAGAGAAAAGCTGGTGGGAAAAATCCAACTGTCCCAGGCACAGAGTGATAAATTCTTTAGGAGTCACTATAGCTTTCAGAACTGCAAAGGCCATCTCATTGGCAAAGGAGTGAGGCCTCCTGAGAATCACCTCCTTTCATATTTACCTTTCTTGAAACTCCATGGTCAAGGTCACAGTCCAGGAGACATTTATATTGTACTGAGTGGGAGCTTGGCTACCATTTCTCATGTTTTTCCTTTCTGAGAAAGAGGCTTAGCTTCTTTCAGAGTTAATTAAATCATAAATGGTAAAGGCCAACACTGACCCAGAAATTCAATTTTGCTAGGCTCCCAGAAGATGTGTGGGTTGGGAAGAAGCAAAATTATAATTACAGTTTGGGGCGCTCAGAGGCTGTCCGGCCTCCCAGCCCAGAAAGCTTGGTCCAGAAGCCACAGCTTTTATTGAAAACCAGTTTGTGTTTACTTGTGAGTTGGGGAGTGAAAATAGGCTGGCTGAGAAAACAAGAAGCAGTAGGGTAGATGGTGGAAAGGAATGGGGTGCTACAGACCAAGCTTCAGAGATGGAGCTCCTAGTGCTATACCCAACTCTGTCATAAATTTGCCACCCCATCTTACACAGGTTACCAAGCCTTCCAGCTTCACTGTGTTCTGGTGAGTGGCATCCAAGACCACTGTGCCCCTAGCAAGCCTATAGGTTGTTCATCCCGCTGACCCAGAGAAGAGCCGTGATGACAGGCCTTACGGCATAGTTTTCAGGGATTTCAAGTAACACAGGGGTGGTGAAGTTTCTAGAGTTGGTAGGAGTTCAGAACTAGATGATTGAGTAGTGGCTGAAGTTTGACAGTTACACAGTGATGCTCCATCCTAATCTGAGAAATTCATGAAAGTTCTGATTTCATAGGTAGTCCAATATAGGGTAGGTATAAAACAAAGATGTATTTCCCCTAGCCCTTTAAGAACTAGGTGACACAAAGTTCATTTACTTTCTGGTTCAGCTCCTCAAATACCTTGCCTGAACTTACCTATCACTAGTACCTAATGCTGGAGTAATCTTGAGATCCTAACTGATCACTCATCATTGTTTAGTGGAAATCCACAGCAATACATTTATCCCCAAGTGTGGAAAACCGCTATACTTGTTACCTAGTGATCAGGGAGAATGTAGGAAGGAATTACATATTGTTTCTTATATGTAATAATGTAATGGCATGCAGCCCAGAAACTCGATTTATCCTCACTAATAAGAAAATAAGAGAGGCTTGGTCTAGATTCGTCAATGCATAGAAACAATATGGCATTTTGATAAGAGCACAGGATCGGGAGCCTGCATGAGCTTAGACAGGTTAACTTAACTCTTGTGCCTCAGTTTCCACATTTGTGTGAAATTAAGTTAATTAACAAATACAAAATATTTAACACTGCCTGTCATGTTGGCTATTATTATCATAGCTTCATTCTTGTTTGGAGGAAGGAGAGAGATGGGGAAAAAAAGAACAGCCTGGGTCTAAAATAGTAATTTACATCGATGCAACACCTTCTATGGGCCAGGTGCTGTGCTAAGTATTTCACAATCAGTATCTTGTTTAATGCCCTACTGATACCTGAGACAGGTAATATTGTTATTCCCTAAATTTTACTGATGGAAATATTGAGATTCAGAGAGGTTAAGTAACTTGGTCATAGTTGCACAGATAATAAATAGCTGAGCCAGGAGCCAAACACAAAACCTGTACTTTTAACTCATTCTGCCTTTTGGAAAGATATTATGCCACAAAATGAAGGTATTTTTTAATTAGCATTGACTATTCAGCAAAACGACCCAATAAGGCTCATTTATTTTCTGTAAACACAGTTATGTCATGGGTTAAATCTCTGCCCCTATTTAAATGGTGATGAATGTGCCGTCACACGTAAGCACTAACACAGGTGTTCCACCTCATTACAGACACTCAGCGCAGCAGGCATCATTTGACCCATATGCAGCTAAGTGCTGTATAAGTAAGTCTGCAAAGATAAACCAGGGGTGGCCCCGACCTTCAAGTTGCTTACAAAATCCCAGAAGAGCCACTGATGATAATTATCATCATCCCTCTTCATGGAAATCATCAATAACAATTGCCCTACCATGCATTGAAATCTGCTAGGTGCCAGGCAACGAGCTAGCTAATAGCATATGATTGATCATACGGTTGCGTCAGAAAACCTCAGGTTTAAATCCCAGCTCCACCACTCACGGTCTGGGTGACCTTGGGCAAGTAGATTCTCTGAGTTTCCGTTTTCTTCAAATTTGAAATGGAGACAATAATACAACCTGCCTTATAGGCTTGGTGTTGAAAAATATGATCCATGTTAGCGGCTGAGTTCAATGCATGACATATTGTAACCTCTCAAGAAATAATGGCCAAGAAATAATGGCCAAAAATGGACTATAGTCTCTCTGAATCCTACCTGGTACTGTAAGAAATAGATCCCCTCTATGTCCTCATTACACGTAACGAAGAAGCTCAGAGAAATTAGGAAGCCTGCCCTAAAATCCTACAACTCCTTAAGTCCAGGCTATATGACTCCAAACACATGGAAAGCAAAGAGCCAAACCTGCCTAAGGAGGAAGGGCACTGTATTCAAACCTCTTTCCAGAGCCAGAGGGCAGACCCTCAGCGTAGGTTGCCATCAATTTGATGATACAAGAACTAGTTCCTGAAGGCAAGAGGAATGCAAAAGGGCAGCAGTCCTTCCCAAGTCCTCACCGAGAGTCACACCATGCCAAATCACTCAGCCCCCTAAGCCTGGGTCTCTACAAGCCCATTCTTCCAGCTTCTTTCTGGAGCAGAGTCTCTCTTCAAGAGAGGCTAGAGTGCTGCCAAGATCTTCTTTCTCCGCATCTTCTCTGTTTTACAGCAAAGTCTCCTGTGCTGTGATACAGAGCTCACCTCACTGCAGGGATGCAGATGAATGTGGGGCCTCTGGGGAATGCAGATGCTCTTCCTATCATAATGCCAGTCATCATGCTGTTTGGAAACTTCTGAGACACCAGTGCTTAAACTCTGGAGTACCAAAGTTCCGTGGGCCCCTTTCTAAGGACTTAAATCTTTTGCCCTACCCCATAGCTTGTGGTTCAGAGAATTTGGGGTGAAGCAGCTATTCTAGGGGGCCTTTCATAGCTGGAATCTGGTTAAAAACATTTTGGTGATAATATGGAAAATAAAGGTTCAACATAAACATAAAAGCAAAGGCTTTGGGGTGAGACAATCCCTAGTTTGGATTGTGCCATTGACCTTGTTACATCGGATGAATTACTAAATCTTTCTAAACCCATGTTTCTTCACTGTAGAATGAGGCTAATGATACTTATATTATAGACTTGTTGATGAGGATTCAAATTTAATAATATATGCAAAGCACTTGGCACAAATTTAAGAATTGTTATTCTTATCTTTATAATTTATTGTTGTCTTCAGTGGAGCCAGGGTGAAAAAGAAACAGGTAACAAAGGCCATCAGTTGGGTGCCCTTTTTTAGTTTAGATGCACTTTTTTTTTAAATAATTTTTATTTTGTTATATTAGTCACCATACAGTACATCCCCAGTTTTTGATGCAATGTTCCATGATTCGTTATTTGCGTATAACATGCAGTGCACCATGCAGTATGTGCCGTCCTTAATACCCATCACCGGCCTATCCCAATCCCCCACCCCCGCTCTGAAGCCCTCAGTTTGTNGCAGTGCACCATGCAATATGTGCCGTCCTTAATACCCATCACCGGCCTATCCCAATCCCCCACCCCCGCTCTGAAGCCCTCAGTTTGTTTCCCTTGGAATGTGTTCATTTATATGTAGATGACTTACTTGTACTTGGAAAAATCTGTATATCAGGCTGGTTTTCTTACAATACCTTACCTGTAATAGATGATCAATAAGATAGACTCAGAAATAAGCCTTAATGGCAAATGGCTCTGAGAGAAGCTAAGGAGAAGGTTCCTGTGATGGACTTGAAAACCTCTTTAGAATACTAATGGTCATAATGATAATTATGTCTGTACTGAAATGAGTACTCAGTATCTAAAAGAACAAGTCTGAAAAATACAGTGAGCCCATTGTGTGAGCTCTCCTTGACACCAAGCCACTTTTCAAGTCATGAACAAAATAAACGAAATACACATACGTTTACACACACGTACACCAAGGAATTGCTAGATGCGTCACCAGTTAAAGTAAATCTATGTAATTTGGCCTGTATCTTGTCATTTAGCAAATAGGCTATCATGCAATCTAATTAAGGTAAGGTTTTGTTGTTTGGGATTTTTTTTTTTCTTCTGTGAATTTACTAGAGACACAAAAGGAATAAGGAGAGAGCTCTTGTCTACCATTGCTTTACGTATCAAGTAGTACAACGGAGTTGCAATATCAATAACTGAAGGCTATTAGGAGAGAGGAATTGGAAGCAGGAATCTTGGCATTTGAAATCCCAGTTCTGCCCTGCCACGTGTTATCACCTTGTTTTCTCCCGGCTGCATCAAATCACACAAACTCCAACAGCAGAAGTGATTGTCTGTTGAGCCAGGTATATCAAGACCTGGGGCCTGGAAAATGCTTCTCTCTTTCTTACTTTTCTACTTTAGATGCCAAACAAAACAAATCTCAAAGCCAGCCAGGTCTGTACACATGGTAGCCTTTAGGGCTCATCATGCTCTTTTGGTCTGCCGTGACCAGAATTCATGCAGCAGGCCTGTTACCTGCTGATCCCCCAGATACTTGTAGGTCAAGGGGAGCATCAGATTGCAGAAAGAAGAGCACAAAATGCTATTCACTTTACTTCATTCATTCAATCAGCCCTTCCTTCCTCTGTCTCATATGTGTGAGGACCTCCCATACGCTAAACACTGTGTGTGGTGCTGAGGATAGAGCAGGGAACAACAGAAGCAAAAATCCTGCCATTGTGGCACCCAGAGCCTAACGGGACAGACAATCGTTAGACAAGACCACTGTAGATCACTGGGTAGAGATGCATCAAAGTTTGGGTTTGGCCTTTACTGTTCAGGGAAAATCTAGTAACGTTGCTTCCACTTTGTCTTCGTAAGACCTGATAGTCAAATGTTATTTCAAAGTCATTTCTGTCATCGCTGCACTTGTGTGTGCTCAGTGATCATGTAATCACATAAATAACTACCGTAGCCAATCATGTGATAATGTCTACAATACGGGCAAGGTATATCATTCTGGCTTGTTAATATCTGAATATTCGTCTTGAAATATAAGTGAACATTCCAAATGTACATTACAGTCAAAATCTTAATATATGCTTTATATGTTGAATTCTATCAGTCAGTGGTTCTGTACACACACTAACACACATATTTGTTATCAAATTGTCGACATAGGTCATAACTTACAACTATAAAACTGTTTATAAAACTATAATTTTATATAATTATAAAAATTACTCATGAAAAGACAATTAAGATTTTCAAACAGTTAAATAAGTAGATGACTATTAAGGGGATGTATTAGCTTGGTATCTTGTGGAATATTATATCCCTTTTGAGCCAAGAAATCTTTTATAAAATTTTAATTGTAGTACAAGACAGAAAAATAGAGGCACCTGGGTGGCTCAGTCGTTAAGCGTCTGCCTTTGGCTCAGGGCATGATCCCAGCATTATGGGCTCCCTCCTCTGCTGGGAGCCTGCTTCTTCCTCTCCTACTCCCCTGCTTGTGTTCCCTCTCTCACTGGCTGTCTCTCTTCCTGTCAAATAAATAAATAAAATCTTTAAAAAAAAAAAAAGAAAAATAATGGTTAGGCTATATCATAATTCTAATCTTTGTAGACCGATTTGGTGTACCAGCATTCATCACATAAAACAAAATATGATAAAGCTTTCCTTAATCTGCTCCTATCCAGAAGAAAGAAAACTTAATAAGTCGTCGTCACCATTGACAGTTCCACACCCTGGCAGAGCAGGCCCCAAAATATTTCACTTCTCCATCAACCTCAAAGCAAAGTAATTATCTATTTGGTGTCCATCCTAAATGTGTCATATAGAGGCACTGAAGGGAAGATTTTAGCTGAGAGTGCTAAGAAATTCTTGTTCCTACCACATAATAAGAAAAGTTTAAATTGACTATTAAAATTGTAATAATAAAATTATAATAATGACTAAATTGTTAATAATTTTATTGGATTCTTGTATTCCCAGAAGCTAATTTTGTGATGTCAATACTCAACCTTTTCCAAATATTGATTGTAACCCTCAGTCCATTTAACATTCAGCTAAAATGCAGGTTCAGGGCCCTCCAGTTTTACTGGGAAACAAAGATGCAGGGTGATTCCGTGGAGACGGCTAATAGCCAAGTTGGTCAGAAAGTATTCCCAAGAAATGACAATTGAGCTTAAAAGTTAAAAAGAAGGAGCTGGTCCAGGAAAGAGCATTCCGGGCAGAGACAAGAGATTGCAGAGACCCTGTAAGGAGGAGCCTGGCATGTTTGAGGGGCAGATAAAAGGCCAGAGGAACTGGAGCAGAGTGAGGGGGAAGAGGGTTGGAAGTGAGTCAGTGAGGCTGGCTGAAGCTAGATTTCACATGTTCTGGATACCAAGGTTCCAAGTCTGGATTTTAAGCCTGAAAGTAGCCTGATGGTATTTACATATATAAAACAGCCTTCTGGCTGCTATGTGGAGAATGACTACATGGGGAATGGGCAGTCATGGAAGCAGGGACACCAGCTGGGAGGCTGTCACAGTCATGTGGGAGATGATGGTGCTTGGCGGTGGCAGAGGAAGGGGAGTGAAATGGACAGGCTCAAGAACCATGGGAACACAGAGCCAAGACCCTCCCTACTTCCATTTGTTACTCTTCCCAAGGGAAGTGCTATGTGCTCAGAAGGTTACATTCTAACCCCGTATGACTCTTGGCTCTTCCCTCCTGAGTGTAAGGTTCTTTATTACCGCCCAGCCTCACTTTGCACAGACTGGTTGCCAGTTTGTAGGTGGTAATTCCTGTGTCTTGGTGAATGACCTTGTGTGAGTTGAAGCCAGCCTGGTGTCTTTTACAACCTTGTGGGTAATGGATGTACAGCTGGGAACTGGGACAGTCGATTCTCTGGCTGGGTCTTTTATTCCCTGCAAAAATTACTCTACAGCTGTACCGAATTTGTTCTTCCTCCACGTTAGCCAAAACGTGTTTTTACAGAATGTTACATGCTGACATTAGGGTGACATTGACACCAAACCAAAAAAGAAAATTAATGAATTCACTTTCCCCTCAAGGTTTCATTTTGTGCTTGTTTTAAAAGTCGAATTGCACTGTGCTTGTGGTAATTCTTGTTGCTGGTAGGGAGGTATTAATGTGAAAGGATTTGAAGAAATAACCTACAATGGATCCAGTCTCACGGAGCAAGGGAGCAGTTTTCTGTAGATAATGTGAGTGTTGGGTACTTGAAGTCTTTCATGAAGATAATGTTTAATTACATTTAAGTAAATCAGGCTTGACTCCAACGTCACAGTGCAATCTTAGACCCAGGACTCTGCTAACAGATGCAGCTGCTGAAAAATCTGCGCAGGAAATATATATTTTGTACATATACTTCAAATAATTTTTTAGCATCTATTTTGCATAAGGCACTATGCTCAGTCCTATTATTGGCTTAGTTTTTAAAATTAGATATGGTGCTTTCTGATAAAAAATTTAATATGTTGCCAAAAATTGAGGGAGAGCGTAAGGAAAAATTTAAAAATTACTCATGATCCCAATATTAGCAATAATGATTGTAAATATTATGGTGTTGTTTCCAGTTTGCTTTTCTGTATCTGTGAGTGTGTGTTCATACACAC
>NW_023253329.1:13807-17139 GCF_002007445.2 Ailuropoda melanoleuca
CTTGTTGATGAGGATTCAAATTTAATAATATATGCAAAGCACTTGGCACAAATTTAAGAATTGTTATTCTTATCTTTATAATTTATTGTTGTCTTCAGTGGAGCCAGGGTGAAAAAGAAACAGGTAACAAAGGCCATCAGTTGGGTGCCCTTTTTTAGTTTAGATGCACTTTTTTTTTAAATAATTTTTATTTTGTTATATTAGTCACCATACAGTACATCCCCAGTTTTTGATGCAATGTTCCATGATTCGTTATTTGCGTATAACATGCAGTGCACCATGCAGTATGTGCCGTCCTTAATACCCATCACCGGCCTATCCCAATCCCCCACCCCCGCTCTGAAGCCCTCAGTTTGTTTCCCTTGGAATGTGTTCATTTATATGTAGATGACTTACTTGTACTTGGAAAAATCTGTATATCAGGCTGGTTTTCTTAAAATACCTTACCTGTAATAGATGATCAATAAGATAGACTCAGAAATAAGCCTTAATGGCAAATGGCTCTGAGAGAAGCTAAGGAGAAGGTTCCTGTGATGGACTTGAAAACCTCTTTAGAATACTAATGGTCATAATGATAATTATGTCTGTACTGAAATGAGTACTCAGTATCTAAAAGAACAAGTCTGAAAAATACAGTGAGCCCATTGTGTGAGCTCTCCTTGACACCAAGCCACTTTTCAAGTCATGAACAAAATAAACGAAATACACATACGTTTACACACACGTACACCAAGGAATTGCTAGATGCGTCACCAGTTAAAGTAAATCTATGTAATTTGGCCTGTATCTTGTCATTTAGCAAATAGGCTATCATGCAATCTAATTAAGGTAAGGTTTTGTTGTTTGGGATTTTTTTTTTCTTCTGTGAATTTACTAGAGACACAAAAGGAATAAGGAGAGAGCTCTTGTCTACCATTGCTTTACGTATCAAGTAGTACAACGGAGTTGCAATATCAATAACTGAAGGCTATTAGGAGAGAGGAATTGGAAGCAGGAATCTTGGCATTTGAAATCCCAGTTCTGCCCTGCCACGTGTTATCACCTTGTTTTCTCCCGGCTGCATCAAATCACACAAACTCCAACAGCAGAAGTGATTGTCTGTTGAGCCAGGTATATCAAGACCTGGGGCCTGGAAAATGCTTCTCTCCTTCTTACTTTTCTACTTTAGATGCCAAACAAAACAAATCTCAAAGCCAGCCAGGTCTGTACTCATGGTAGCCTTTAGGGCTCATCATGCTCTTTTGGTCTGCCGTGACCAGAATTCATACAGCAGGCCTGTTACCTGCTGATCCCCCAGATACTTGTAGGTCAAGGGAAGCATCAGATTGCAGAAAGAAGAGCACAAAATGCTATTCACTTTACTTCATTCATTCAATCAGCCCTTCCTTNTTCCTATCCAGAAGAAAGAAAACTTAATAAGTTGTCGTCACCATTGACAGTTCCACACCCTGGCAGAGCAGGCCCCAAAATATTTCACTTCTCCATCAACCTCAAAGCAAAGTAATTATCTATTTGGTGTCCATCCTAAATGTGTCATATAGAGGCACTGAAGGGAAGATTTTAGCTGAGAGTGCTAAGAAATTCTTGTTCCTACCACATAATAAGAAAAGTTTAAATTGACTATTAAAATTGTAATAATAAAATTATAATAATGACTAAATTGTTAATAATTTTATTGGATTCTTGTATTCCCAGAAGCTAATTTTGTGATGTCAATACTCAACCTTTTCCAAATATTGATTGTAACCCTCAGTCCATTTAACATTCAGCTAAAATGCAGGTTCAGGGCCCTCCAGTTTTACTGGGAAACAAAGATGCAGGGTGATTCCGTGGAGACGGCTAATAGCCAAGTTGGTCAGAAAGTATTCCCAAGAAATGACAATTGAGCTTAAAAGTTAAAAAGAAGGAGCTGGTCCAGGAAAGAGCATTCCGGGCAGAGACAAGAGATTGCAGAGACCCTGTAAGGAGGAGCCTGGCATGTTTGAGGGGCAGATAAAAGGCCAGAGGAACTGGAGCAAAGTGAGGGGGAAGAGGGTTGGAAGTGAGTCAGTGAGGCTGGCTGAAGCTAGATTTCACATGTTCTGGATACCAAGGTTCCAAGTCTGGATTTTAAGCCTGAAAGTAGCCTGATGGTATTTACATATATAAAACAGCCTTCTGGCTGCTATGTGGAGAATGACTACATGGGGAATGGGCAGTCATGGAAGCAGGGACACCAGCTGGGAGGCTGTCACAGTCATGTGGGAGATGATGGTGCTTGGCGGTGGCAGAGGAAGGGGAGTGAAATGGACAGGCTCAAGAACCATGGGAACACAGAGCCAAGACCCTCCCTACTTCCATTTGTTACTCTTCCCAAGGGAAGTGCTATGTGCTCAGAAGGTTACATTCTAACCCCGTATGACTCTTGGCTCTTCCCTCCTGAGTGTAAGGTTCTTTATTGCCGCCCAGCCTCGCTTTGCACAGACTGGTTGCCAGTTTGTAGGTGGTAATTCCTGTGTCTTGGTGAATGACCTTGTGTGAGTTGAAGCCAGCCTGGTGTCTTTTACAACCTTGTGGGTAATGGATGTACAGCTGGGAACTGGGACAGTCGATTCTCTGGCTGGGTCTTTTATTCCCTGCAAAAATTACTCTACAGCTGTACCGAATTTGTTCTTCCTCCACGTTAGCCAAAACGTGTTTTTACAGAATGTTACATGCTGACATTAGGGTGACATTGACACCAAACCAAAAAAGAAAATTAATGAATTCACTTTCCCCTCAAGGTTTCATTTCGTGCTTGTTTTAAAAGTCGAATTGCACTGTGCTTGTGGTAATTCTTGTTGCTGGTAGGGAGGTATTAATGTGAAAGGATTTGAAGAAATAACCTACAATGGATCCAGTCTCACGGAGCAAGGGAGCAGTTTTCTGTAGATAATGTGAGTGTTGGGTACTTGAAGTCTTTCATGAAGATAATGTTTAATTACATTTAAGTAAATCAGGCTTGACTCCAACGTCCCAGTGCAATCTTAGACCCAGGACTCTGCTAACAGATGCAGCTGCTGAAAAATCTGGGCAGGAAATATATATTTTGTACATATACTTCAAATAATTTTTTAGCATCTATTTTGCATAAGGCACTATGCTCAGTCCTATTATTGGCTTAGTTTTTAAAATTAGATATGGTGCTTTCTGATAAAAAATTTAATATGTTGCCAAAAATTGAGNCCAGTGCAATCTTAGACCCAGGACTCTGCTAACAGATGCAGCTGCTGAAAAATCTGGGCAGGAAATATATATTTTGTACATATACTTCAAATAATTTTTTAGCATCTATTTTGCATAAGGCACTATGC
>NW_023253330.1:0-252 GCF_002007445.2 Ailuropoda melanoleuca
CATTTTCACTGGGGACCCCGATTCCACATTGGGTGTAGGGGCCTGGGGAGGATCCAGCCCTTAGAACGAAGGAAAAAAGTTTGAGGGGAAAGCCCTTGAAGTCACGACGGCCTTATGGAAGGTGGAAGAGGAATCAAGGTGCTTTGGTACCGTGAGTGAAACACGACGAACACAGCACTGAGAAACACAATTCGGCCAAAACCCGCTTCCAACGAAATGCTTGCTCCCTGGGGAAATCCTGTCAAAACTGCT
>NW_023253330.1:345-1472 GCF_002007445.2 Ailuropoda melanoleuca
GTCTTAGCACTATCATCACCCTTCGTGAATAGGGAAACATGAGGGAAAGTGGTCGCGGAAGCCTCGAAGAGAGTGACCCATATGGTCTCTGAGAACCCACACAGTCCAGGGAAATATCAACGATCATCATCTCTCGTGAGTAAGGGAGCATGAATGAAAAGGGTCAGGATTTTCGAGGACTCAGCGCCCTTCTCATTGGTAATAAAGCAGAGCGTCCAGGAAAACACCTCCAGCGAACAGCAGCCTTTTCACTGGGGACCCCGATTCCACATTGGGTGTAGGGGCCTGGGGAGGATCCAGCCCTTAGAACCAAGAAACAAAGTGTGAGGGGAAAGCCCTTGAAGTCACGACGGCCTTATGGAAGGTGGAACAGGAATCAAGGTGCTTTGGTACCGTGAGTGAAACACGACGAACACAGCACTGAGAAAGACAATTCGGCCAAAACCCGCTTCCAACGAAATGCTTGCTCCCTGGGGAAATCCTGTCAAAACTGCTGGCGGCAATGGAACGAAAAGGCCCAAAACACGTCCGTCAGAAACAACACCGTACAGGGACTGTCTTAGCACTATCATCACCCTTCATGAATAGGGAAACATGAGGGAAAGTGGTCCCGGAAGCCCGAAGAGAGTGACCCATATGGTCTCTGAGAACCCACACAGTCCAGGGAAATATCAACGATCATCATCTCTCGTGAGTAAGGGAGCATGAATGAAAAGGTTCAGGATTTTCGAGGACTCAGCGCCCTTCTCATTGGTAATAAAGCAGAGCGTCCAGGAAAACACCTCCAGCGAACAGCAGCCTTTTCACTCGGGACCCTGATTCCACATTGGGTGGAGGGGCCGGGGAAGTTCCAGCCCTTAGAACCAAGAAACAAAGTGTGAAGGGAAAGCCCTTGAAGTCACGACGGCCTCATGGAAGTTGGAAAAGGAATCAAGGTGCTTTGGTACCGTGAGTTAAACACGACGAACACAGCGCTGAGAAACACAATTCGGCCAAAACACGCTTCCAACGAAATGTTTCCTCCCTCGGGAAATCCTGTCAAAACTGCTGGCAGCTATGGAACGAAAAGGCCCAAAACACGTCCATCAGAAACAACACCGTACAGGGAAAGTCTTAGCTCTATCATC
>NW_023253331.1:0-14078 GCF_002007445.2 Ailuropoda melanoleuca
TATGGAGTAGAGGGAACACTCGTGCACTGTTGGTGAGAATGCCAGCTCGTGCAGCTACTGTGGAAAACAGTGTGGAGGTACCTTAAAAAAATAAAAATAGAAATACCACATGATCAAGTAATTCTGGTACTGGGTGTTTACCCAATGAAGACAAAAGCACTAATTCAAAAATATATGTGCACCCCATATGTATTGCAGCATTGCTTACAATAGCCAAGATATGGAAGCAGCCCAAGTGTCCACCAATAGATGAATGGATGAAGAAGATGTGGTGTATAGGTATAGATATAGATATAGATATGGATAGATTACATACAGATATAGATATATGCAATAGAATATTGCTCAGCCATGAAAAAGAATGAGTGCTTGCTATTTGCAACAACATGGGTGGATCTAGAAGGGGCTATACTAAGTGAAATAATCAAACAAAGACAAATACAATATGATCTCACTTGTATGTGTAATCTGAAAAACAGAACAAATGAACAGACAGACACTTAAATACTCAGAACAAACTGGTAGTTGCCAGAAGTTGGGGTCAGGTAGATAAAGGGTATAAACAGTACAAATGAGATCTTGGCATGTGCAACAACATGGATGACTCTTAAATATTGAGAACAAACTGCTGGTTATCAGAAGGGAGTTGGGTGGGGGATGGGTGACATAGGTGAAGGGGATTAAGAGTACACTTATCATGGTAAGCACTGAGTAATGTGTACAATTGTGGAATCACTATATTGTAGTCCCCAAAACCTATATAACACTGCATGTCAATTATATTGAAATTAAAAATAAACTGTAAATAATAAAAAAAATTCAGTCTTTAAGATTACCAAAAAATCCACAAAATTAAAAAAATAAAATCTACAGACAAAACCATCTTAATTAAGGCAAGAAACTGAAAAATAAGTTATTATAATATACTATAGTTATACATTAACTAATAGCATTTAAAACATTTTTGTAGGCAAAATATCTCCATACAATTCAATAGAAAAAGAGGAATCTGTAAAAATCACTTGAAATGCTGACACCTGTATAAAATGGGCATATAATATATGGGCCTATAATCATAAAGTGCAAATCAAAATGGTGACCAAATATATGGATGTTGTTCAAACTCACTAATAGTTCACAAAAACAACAGGAAATCCCTTCCACACCCATCAGCCTGTCAAACAACTTAATGAGCTGTCACATCAATTGGGATTGGAACTTTTAAACAGGTAGCAAAGTGGTATTCTTTAGTTTTCACAGTATAAATGTGACATGCTATAACATTTAGGGGAAATAATCTGAAAACAGGTGTAAGTATTAGAGATATAGATATGCATTGTTTACCTCGGGGTTTCTCATCTCAGCACTACTGACATTGTGGCCCAGATCATTCTCTGCGCTGGGGTTTGTCCTGGGCATTGTCGGATGTTTAGAGCGTCTCTGGCCTCTAGTGACACCTCCCCAGTCTGACAGCCTAAAATGTCTCTGGACATTGCTCAAAATCCCCTGGAGGACAAAATTGACCCAAGTGGAGAACCAGCATTTTAACTCAATTTCAAAGTATTTTTTGTATAATACGTATAATAGCAATTTAATGAGAAAGCATATGAAAAACCCTCAAAAGTGTAAATGACTCAGCCACACCCTGAAATATTATGCAATCACTGAAATAATGAATTAGCATTATACCGGTTGATGGAGGCAAGTCTGTAAGGCGCTACTGAGGGAGACAAGCTATCAAAAAACAGACTGTGCCAGAGCCCAAAGACTATTTACAACGGGTATAAGATTCTATACATGAATTGGTATAAAAGTGTATGAATATTTGTGTGTGCGTAATATAGAAACATAAGTTGTAAAAGAAGCTAAGAGCTTATGGAACAAAGGCTAGCAGTGAGAATGAGAATAGGTTAGGCATGGAGCTGTTTCAGACAACTCTATGAAACACAATGATGATCTAAAGCTAACTTTATAGAGAGGATTAAATAGTACTAAGGAAGGCACATGACGTGATAAGCACTGCGTGTTATACGTAACTAATGTATCGTTGAACACTACATCAAAAACTCAAGATGTACTACTATACGTTGGTCAATTCAACATAATAGAAAATAACAAAAAAATTAACAGTAAAAAAACAGCATTGATGAAATGACATCTACGTGGGTCACTGATGGTGACTGAAGAATCAAAGCACTAAAGACTTGGAAAGAGGGGTGTCTGGCTGCTTCAGTGAGCAGACCATTCAGCTCTTGATCTTGGGGTTGTGAGTTTGAGTTTGAGTTGGTATAGAGGTTACTTTAAAAAAACATACAAACTTGAAAATAAAAGAATATAACAAAAAGTATTTAAAAATGGGTAGGAAGCATTATCTAAAGATATAATTTCATCTTATGTAAATATACATTAATTCATATTACTTTAGGAAGAAAATGTGAATGTTAGTCAAATGATAAAGAAGTGTAACTTCCAAATCATGGCTGTGGGTGATATGACTTTGAGAAATAGATCAAATTGCAAAAACCCAAAAAGTTTAATAGAATAACAGAACTGTGAAGGCACGTTGGAAATATGCATAAAAGGTCATTTATTAACTCAAATGTTGCAGAAGAAAGTTCTACACTTAAGCAAGAGGAGGGAGGAAAATATAACCAAATGATAGGTTTGAGCACACAAAATATAATAACTTTCCTAGTACTCTCGAATACATCTACACATACATAAAGGAACTGAACATCAAACAGTAAAATGGCTGGGAAAACTCCAATTCTTACATCTGAAACAAATGCGATCAACAAGAATATAAACACTCCGAATCTACCAAACAAAATCACAGAACCGGCACAGACAATTTGCAATAGAAAAAGCAAATGTCTAAGAAACCCACAAGTATACTCATCCTCACCAGTAAGGAAATAATTGCAATGTAAAGCTTTTTTAATATATCCCCTTTCACCTATTACATTAAAAAAATGACTGGGAGATATCCAGCTAAATTCAGGGGATCGGTTGAGAGTCTATGTATCCCAGGATACAAACGGAGGGTTTCAGAGGGAAGGGGGGAGGGAGGAGGGGGAGGAGGTAAGAGGGTAATGGGTATTAGGAGGGCATGGTTGTGATGAGCACTGGGTGGTATACATAACTAATGAATCACTGAACACTACATCAAAAACTAATGATGTACTATACAGTAGCTAACTGAACATAATAATTTAAAAAAAAAGATTGGAATGCCCAGCATGAAAAAGGACACTATGAAATGTATGTTGCATGATCCCTTGGTCTGGATCTTTCTCATCAATATGGGAACAAGCTCAAATTGTCCTTGGCTCAAAAAGAATAAAAGGAATGCCCTCACTTGACTGCTTAACCCTTGTAGCTAATACACTGTATCTCTATTCTCCTTAATTGCAAAGATCCTTGAACTCATGTTCTACTTTTCTTGGACCACTTTCTACCACCCATCACCACTCTTCCAGCACCACTAGTTAATCCTCAACAATTTCCTCTGCATGGCTGACCTCAATGTTTACTTTTCTTTTTAGGATCATAAATAAATCTATTCTTCAGGATATCAAGCAAGCCAACAAGTGATGTCCTGGTGCTGGGCTAGGCTGGGTTGTCTCTCCGGTGGCTTCAGGTAAATATTCTCAGCCTTCTATTCTCGCTGGCTCTTTCCTGCAGCACCTGCTGGGTTTTCAGACTCAACTGCATGGGGTGCTCTGTGTGCAAGTCCAAATTTCTCCCTCAATGGCTTATGATGGAGACTGAACTCTGTTCTCAAACAACACAGTAGTAGTCTCCTACCCAGACTTAGGACTCCAGAAGAAATACCCATGTCCCATTCAGTCCAAGGCTGCACCTGGTGAGGGACAACAGCAGAAGAGATATTTACAGCTCCCTATCTGTTCCTTAGGAATATTTCCTTCCTGTTATTCCAACCCCTGAGTACATCATCCCCTGTGGGACATTGCTCTGCACAGATAGGATTTTTTTCCCTGTAATTGCCTGCTCCCAAGACACCAGCTTATGAGTCAGGTGAATCCAGTCAGTACTCTCCCCTGAACTCACCTGCCTCCCACAGAGCTAACCTCCTAGCACCTTATCCTAACCCTGAGTTAGAGATTTCTCCAAATCTAAGAGTGAAGAATTTTTCTTGACTAGGCTCCTTGGGTCTCCCAAATGTTGACTCATGGTGGGACACCGCACTGTTATGTCCAGAAGATAGCTACTTCCCCGCCTTCAACAAGGTGAAGAAGTGTATTGCTTTGATATAAAACCATGACTTGGCCTGCATAACACTTCTGTCAAAACAGTTAAGAGTTCAATGCTTTAAGATATATTAAGATCTGTAGTTTCATCTTAATGTATAAAATATTTTGGTAATTAAATTAATTACTGAAAAATATTTTGGTAATTAAATTACCAAATTTAATTTTGGTAATTTAAATAAATAGATAAATAACTATTTTAATATATCTATTTATTTATATTTATATATTTATATAAATGTAAATATTAAATATTTCTATAGGTACATATTTAGGTATAGAGCTTCAGGTTCACCAGATGAAGAGTTCTGGAATAAATGGTGGTGCCAGCTCACAACAATGTGAATATATCTAATCCCGCTGAGCTGTGCACTTAAAAATGATTAAGGGGCACCTGGATGGCTCAGTTGATCCAGCCTCTGACTCTTGATCTCAGCTCAGGTCTTGGTCTCAGGGTCAAGCAATCAAGCCCTGCACTGGGCTCTGCACTGGGCATAGAGCTCATATAAAAGTAAAAATAAAATTAAATTTTTAAATTAAAAAAAATGGTTAAGAAGTGGGTGAAAGTGTTCATTGGGATTGAGGATAACACTGGAGATGACCACTGGGTATTTTATGGAAGTGTTGAATCACTAAATAATACACCTGAAACTAATATTTTCCTGTATGTTACTAACTAGAATTTAATAAAAACTTTTAAAAAAGAGTATACCGATCTTAATCAGTACTGAGAAATGTATAGAATTGTAGAATCAGTATAGTATACCCCTGCAATAAAGGAAACACTGTATGTTAAATACACTTCAAATAAAATAAATTAAGAATAAATGCACAGTTTTTAAAAAATAAAAGGATAAAAATATTAGCTATGATTGTCCAGATGGGATAAAGGTAATCTCACAGTTCTCCAAATGTTGATGAGGGAGACAAAAGAGTTGGTGCCAGAGAGACTGAAAATGCTGCCCTGCTGGCTCTGCAGGTGGAGGAAGAGCCAGGAGCCCAGGAATCAGGCGGCCAGGAAGAGAGACTGGAATTGGAAAGGAAAGAGTTCCTCCCATGAGCCTGTAGAAGGAACTTAACCCTGCAGACTCCTTGCTATTAGCCCCATGAGACTCCTTCCAAGCTTCTGCCTCCAGAACTGTAAGAGCACATGTGTGTTTGTTTTAGGCCACTAGTGTGGGGATATTTTACAGCAGCAGGAGGAATCAATATGGACATAGTCAAAAAATTATTTGCGAGAACTGAGTTTAAGTCTCTCAATTCACCTATCACCTTCTCTTGGCTAAGCCCACAGTAGGTAGGAAGGTAAATTTACATCATATGAAGATATTCTGCCCCATCAGCTAGTACAGTGAATTCCTTAATGTCATAAATGTGTCTGTGATCTGACTATGGGTCCTTTGAGGCAGTGACATAGAAAGGAACTCATGATCAAAATTAAGGTCACTCATTGTAGTTCAAATCTTTGTCTGTATTTCTGCATCCTTTTATTTCATGTACATTCAAAAGTGCATTCTTTTCAGTGCTATCCTCTCCAGCTTTCTCAAGATTCCTTTCAACATAAAAGACGAAATCATAAATGCATCTGTGTGTGAACACGTGATGAGCTTATTTGAAAGAAAATGCATGGAAACACACACGTATCCAAGACAGAACCTTTACCCTCAAATGTTCTCTTTGAGATAAAAAAGGAAGTTCCACGCATTTTATTCATTCCCCACAATGTCCATATGAAGTCATGTTTAGAATCCCACGTTACCTTCAGAAACAGGGAATATGGTGCTCGGGATGCTTACATTTGTAGTAATTACCTAATGAAACCGTCAAAACTTACATACAGTCTTAAGTTACACAGAAATAGAAATTTGCACAACACATTCTTCATTTTCATGTAGATCCTTTAATTCGCCACACACACAAGTTATTGGGTATCATTATACTCCATTTCTTTAGTTCAGTGGAACAGATCTAATGGTGCATGTCTGTGGGTAGGATCTGGAGCATAGACAGCTGATTCTCGCTTAAGAGGGGAGGAAAATAGCACTTCTAATGGGAAAGAAACCCAAGGGTTAATATGGATGTATGAACAATGGAATTAAATTTAGGTAATTCACATGACAAACCATGTTTTCCTATGAAATGAAGATTAACGTACATATGGAAATGCAGTAACAAGAGCCCGTAAAGTGGCCGAGACAGAAGAGCACTACAGCCACACACGACACCATGGCTGAGCCTTAGAAACACAATACAGAGATTGACACCTGACCCCAGACCCATGAGGACCCACCAGAGATCAGAAACGCTCCCCAGCATATAATTCCATTTGATTGTAAAGGTCTCATGATATCCCATTTGACAAGGACAGCCTGTTACACAGCGAGAGCTGACTGACACAACCATCCAAGTGAACGGATCTGAGGCAATTAGAACATGTGCTGTTTTTTATTTGTGGCACAGGACCTGACAATAAGGAAAACAGTCATGATCACTCTGTGTTTCAAATTTATTTCCAATGACTTTATGAACAAGTGACTATATGTGGGCTCCTTCTGGGTCACTGGGAGAGTGTGAAGGACGTGCATGTTTGTGCAGAAGAACTGGTTACCCTGAACCACACGACCAGCAGGACATCCAGCTCTCCTGTGAGGCATCCTCTGATCACACAGGGGAAAGAGATTTCTGAGCAGGTAGGAGGGAAGAAATGGATGATGCTGGTATTGTTCATTCACCATCCCTCAGCATCTGTGACAAATATTGGGAAAAGGGAGCTCCTGAGCAAGGAGCCTGATGCGGGGCTCGGTCCCAGGACCTGGGGATCATGACCTGAGGCTAAGGCAGACACATAACCGAATGAGCCACCCAGGTGCCCCTCATATTTGTATTTCTTAAATGTTTTATATTTTTTTAATTCCAGTATAATTAACATACAATGTAACATAAGATTCAGGTGTAGAATATAGTGATTCAGTAATTCTGTGCATTACCCAGAAGGCATCAGGAGAAGTGCACTCTTAATCCCCATCACCTATTTCACCCATGTCCCCCCCCACCTCCCCTCCAGCTACAACCACTTTGTTCTCCATATTGAAGAGTCTGTTTTTTTGTTTATCTCGTTTTTTCTTTGTTTGTTTTGTTCCTTAAATTCCACATAGGAGTAAAATCATATGGTATTTGTCTTTCTCTGACTGACTGATCTCACTTACCATTATCCATTTAGATCCATCCATGTCATAAACGGCTACATCAAAATAAAATGTCTGGAAGCATATTTTTTAAAATTTTTATAATATTTTTTATTATATTATGTTAGTCACCATACAGTACATCCCTAGCTTCCCTTGAATAAAACATCTTGAATTACAAAAACAAACAAAAAAACAAAAACATCTGCACAGCAAAAGAAACAGTCAACAAAACAAAAGGCAACTTATCTAATGGGAGAAGATATTTTCAAATGATATATCCAATAACAGGTTAATATTCAAAATACATAGAGAACTTATACAAGTTAATGCCAAAAAATAATAATAATTCCATTAAAAATGACTGGAAGACATGTACAGACATTTTTCAAAGAAGACATACAGATGGCTAACAGACAAATGACAAGATGCTCAGCATCACTCATTATCAGGGAAATACGGATCTAAATCACCATGAGATATCACTTCATACCTGTCAGAATGGCTAAAATCAACAACACAAGAAACAACAGATGTTGGCAAGGATGTGGAGAAAGGGGAACCCTCTTTTGTTGTTGATGGGAATGCAAACTGGTGCAGCCAGTTGGAACACAGTAGGGAGGTTGGTCAAAAAATTAAAAATACAAATACCCTATGATCCAGGCATTGCGCTACTGGGTTTTTGCCCAAAGAAAATGCATACACATATTTGTGGTCTTCTCTGACACTAAGAATATATCAGGTCAGTCTATTTATTCAAATCTGTATTTCCATGTAGACTCCATTAGGAGATACATGTTTCCTAATCAGTGTTTGCCAGTGGCTGTGGCAGGCTTTCTGAACACCTAGGTGAATAACAGTATAAAACGAGGAGTCTAGTTTTAAGCACAAGAACATGTTCATAGAGAAAGTGCCTGACACGAAACTTTTGATTTCTGAGGCATCCATTTCAAGGACAAACATATTGAATAAACATATTGGCAGGTGTGGGTCACTATTACCAGATAAGCACTCAGGTGGCCCCAGCTGTAAAATACCTCTTTAGAAAGCCCGGGTGACCTTGATACTAATGCATGAGTGACGATGTGTTCCCTTTCTGTGCCAGAATTTCACTCTTATGTTTTAAACGTTTCAATAAAGAGTGAACCTGTGAATCCCAAGCCACTCTACCCATGAACCCCAATAAAGGCAGGGCCCCCTGTTGTGGCCTGCCCCTCCCTGTGAAACTCTGTACCTCTTCCCCAAAGACCATTCTGCTGCTGCCCTCCAGGACCTGTGAGGAATAAACCCAGTTTTGTTAGAGTCTCTGATGGTGCTGCTGAGGCCTGTCTTGCAGTCACAGTGAGAACCCAAGGGCTGGTGCAGCCACAGCAGAGGCTCTGGTCAGGGAAGCATCTGTGGGAATGTCCACAAGCACACAGGACACAGGGGGTGCCCGGGCTTTCCTAGCCTGAGCATCCCTGTCAGGAACGTGAGACTTAAAAAGAACAGTTAGAGTCCACATTATCATGAAGAAGAGAGAAGGTAGTGATGTAAAAAGATGGGAAGACCCTAGTTGAAAACTGGAGTTTTGTACTTTCATCTACAATAACATTATGTGAGGGGTTTAGGGCCAAGTGTAGTTTCTTCCATATGAAGAATACAACTCATGATTAATGTTTTTGGGGAATCTAGAGAAAATTTACTTGGCATGGTATAAGTCATTTGAAATGAAATTATTTTTAAGAAACCCAACATGAGGATGATGGGGTCATGATCCCAGGGTCCTGGGATTGAGTCGCAATCAGGCTCCTTACTCAGTGGGGAGGCTGCTTCTCCCTCTGCCTGCCACTTCCCCTGCTTGTGCTCTCTCTGACAAATAAATAAAATCTTTAAAAAAAAAAAAAAAGAAATCCAACATGTTCCATATAAGATGTAGAAATTTCCAGCATTTGTGATCCAAGATTGGGGAAAACATTGGAATGGATGAAAATGGGTAAAGAGGAAAATGTCTGTTTATCAGACAGGGCAGAAGGTTAAGAAAAGTGATTACTTAAATTTGTGGAGAGGTTGAATTGAAACAAATGGGAATTCCAGAAAATATACAGAAGGATCAGATTCTATTTCAACAGCCCAATCAAAGAATGGCAGTTTTTGGTTCTGAGGATGTGAGCCCTGCAGTCATGGGCACTTCTTCAGTCCCAGGATGATTGGCCCTTACATCACTGGAAGCCCAATGATTCTTTTCAGAGCCCTCTTTGAGTCTTTGTTCCTCAGGCTGTAGATGAAGGGGTTCAGCATGGGTGTGACCACCGTGTACATCACCGAGGCCACTGCACTTCCGTGGGAGCTCTGGGTAGCAGCAGAGCTCAGGTACACTCCTAGAGCCATAGAATAAAATAAGGACACAACTGACAGGTGAGATGCACAGATGGAAAATGCTTTATATTTGTTCTGAGCTGAGGAGATCCCAAATATGGAGGACACTCTCTTAGAGTAACAGTAAGGGATCGCACCAAGGGGAGCACTACCCAGCAGCATAGCTGAAAAATACATCACCATGTTATTAAGAAAAGTTTTGGAACAGGCCAGTTGGACCAACTGATTGATTTCACAGAAAGAGCTGCTGATTTCTACCTCTCTACAGAAGGACAGCCACAACACCAGTAAGGTTTGTAATCAGGAAGTCAAGGTACTCATGATCCAGGACATCAGAACCAGCAGTCCACAGAGCCATGGATTCATGATGACCGTGTAGTGCAGGGGGTGACAGATGGCCACAAAGCGGTCATAAGCCATCACAGTCAGGAGGAAGTTGTCCAAACTTATAAAAAGTATGAAAAAGTACATCTGCATGATGCAGCTCTCATAGTTATGACTTTTCTCTGTGTTTATATATTTACCAGCATCCTGGCAATGGTGGTGGAGGTGAAACCAATGTGTACAGAAGACAGGTTGGAGAGGAAGAAGTACATGGGGGTGTGGAGGTGGGAGTCTGAGCTGACGGCCAGGATGAGGAGCAGGTTTCCAAACACAGTGATCAGGTACATGGAGAGGAAAAGCCCAAATATGAGGGGCTGCCATTNAAAGAGCCCAAATATGAGGCGCTGCCATTCTTGTCCTTCTGCAAATCCCAGAAGAAGGACCTCTGAACTTCCTGAATCATTTCCTGGTTCCATATGGTGGAGATGACCAGAAGTGAACAAACAATAATATGACTAGTTTTCTCAATAATTAACATTATAAGTATCATTGGCATTCTACAATTTTTATTTTGCATTCAAAAAGTCGATATGCATAGTTTTTGTATGGAACTTGTCCCCTGTCTGGACCCCCAAGCCAGCTCTGAAAAGGAGTGCACATCCTTCACTTGGCCTTTCCCCCAAGTTCTCATGTATTCTATGCTTTTAATGAGAAATCCTGTCACACGTTTGAGGAATAAACTTGAGTACTGACTGACACCCAGGCAAAGAGTATAGGTGTCAGGAAACAAGTGTCTGCACATTCAGTGATGGAGAAGATAAGCAGATAAAATGTCAGATAGAATATCAGAAGGTGATAAGTGCTATGAAGAAATACAAAGTGGGTAAAAGGGAAGAGTGGATGAGGTGTTATTTTTTACTGGGTGCTCAGGCAGGCCAGCCCACGTTTACACAGAGGCCTCAAGGAGGAGACAGCAACAGACACAAGTTTATCTGGGGAAATGTGTGCCATCAGAGAGAAATACCAGTGCAAAGGCACTGAGAAAAGACTTGACTATTTTTAATTAATTTTCAAAATTTGAGTGTGGTTGATGCACGATGTTACATTAGTTTTGGTTGTACAACACAGTGACTCAACAAGTTTAAACATTATGCCGTGCTCACAATGTGTCACCACACGACACTGTGACCTTATCATTGACTATATTCCCTGGGCTGTGCCCTTTATTCCCATGACTCATTCATTCTTTACCTGAGAGCCTTATTTACCACTCCCCTTCACCATTCTGCCTTTCCTTTGCTCATTTTCTGTTTTAAAAATCACTGCCAGGCTATTCTCACCTCCATTACAATAATTACGCAAACAGGGATACAAGGCAAGCTGCTGACATCAGATTGTCTTTCCCCTAAAAATGTAAAACCGCATCCAAATTCCAGGACTTAATCCAGGAGTTAAGTCTCCTATGAGCATGTAATCATGGGTCTCTATTTTAATGTGATCATTTTATGCCCAGTAGTTAAAAAAACATAAAAAATCCGTTCCAAAACCTTTGAGGAATTAAAGTAGGCAGAAAGATCTAATAAGCTCAGGGGGCCCCTTGAGATGGTGAGAAGGAGCAAACGTCCTTAGTTCTGGCAACACTCCAACCCCAGTTACAGTGTCTTGATGCTCAGAATAATAAAGCACCAAAAGGCAATGCATCCAAAAGAAAAAGGAGGGATGTCTCTATGTTATCAGGACAGACCTCTGACCCATTGAACATCCCACCAGAATATCAAGTAAAGGGAAGACACCACAACTTCACAAAAGGAAATACACACAGTGGACAGAAGTGGGAGATTTTAAAAGATGATTTGC
Organism: Ailuropoda melanoleuca; assembly: GCF_002007445.2. NCBI lineage: Eukaryota > Metazoa > Chordata > Mammalia > Carnivora > Ursidae > Ailuropoda > Ailuropoda melanoleuca. The sequence continues at coordinate 11,996 of NW_023253331.1, forward strand.
TAAAAGAACTTTTCTAAATGACAGAAAATGCAAAACTTTTATAATCAGAAATAAGGTTCTTTTTTTATTTTAATGTTTTTTTTATTATATTATGTTAGTCACCATACACTACATCCCTGGTTTCTGATGTAAAGTTCAATGATTCATTAGTTGCGTATAACACCCAGTGCACCATGCAATGCATGCCCTCCTTACTACCCATCACCAGCATATCCCATTCCCCCATCCCCCTCCCCTCTGAAGCCCTCAGTTTGGTTCTCAGAGTCCATAGTCTCGCATGCTTCATTCCCCCTTCTGATTACCCCCCTTTCTTTATCCCTTTCTTCCCCTACCGATCTTCCTAGTTCTTATATTCCATAGATGAAAGAAATCATATGATAATTGTCTTTCTCTGCTTGACTTATTTCACTTAGCATTAACTCCTCCAGTGCCGTCCATGTTGCAGCAAATGTTGAGAACTCGTTCTTTCTGATAGCTGAGTAATATTCCATTGTATATATGGACCACAGCTTCTTAATCCAGTCATCTGTTGAAGGGCATCTCGGCTCCTTCCACGATTTAGCTATTGTGAACAATGCTGCTATGAACATTGGGGTGCGGATTTCGAGCTGTATGACAAAGCTGTGATCACAAAGGCAGCATGGTACTGACACAAAAACAGACACATAGACCAATGGAACAGAATAGAGAACCCAGAAATGGACCCTCGGCTCTTTGGGCAACTAATCTTTGATAAAGCAGGAAAAAACATCCGGTGGAAAAAAGACAGTCTCTTCAATAAATGGTGCTGGGAAAATTGGACAGCTACATGCAAAAGAATGAAACTTGACCACTCTCTCACACCATACACAAAAATAAACTCCAAATGGATGAAAGACCTCAATGTGAGACAGGAATCCATCAAAATTCTAGAGGAGAACATAGGCAACAACTTCTATGACATCGGCCAGAGCAACCTTTTTCACGACACATCTCCAAAGGCAAGAGAAATAAAAGATAAAATGAACTTATGGGACTTTATCAGGATAAAGAGCTTCTGCACAGCCAAGGAAACAGTCAAAAAAACTAAGAGGCAGCCCACGGAATGGGAGAAGATATTTGCAAATGATGCTACAGATAAAAGACTGGTATCCAAGATCTACAAAGAACTTCTCAAACTCAATACACGAGAAACAAATAAACAAATCATAAAATGGGCAGAAGATATGAACAGACACTTTTCCAATGAAGACATACAAATGGCTAACAGACACATGAAAAAATGTTCAAAATCATTAGCCATCAGGGAAATTCAAATCAAAACCACACTGAGATACCACCTTACGCCAGTTAGAATGGCAAAGATAGACAAGGCAAGAAACAACAATTGTTGGAGAGGATGTGGAGAAAGGGGATCCCTCCTACATTGTTGGTGGGAATGCAAGTTGGTACAGCCACTCTGGAAAACAGTGTGGAGGTCCCTTAAAAAGTTAAAAATTGAACTACCCTATGACCCAGCCATTGNAATAAGGTTCTTAATTTTGAATTTACACACATTTGCAGTTTGAACTTGACGTGTCAACTGAACTCATCTAAATGTTAATATCCTCCCCCAAATAGTAGGGCTCCAGGTGTCCATCCTCCTCAGGCGGTTGATATATTTAGTGAATATATGGAAAGACCTTAGCATAGTTCGCTGTTGTTGACAGCAAGTGCTTACCACGGTGATGAGATTTTGCTGAGGTTTTTCTTCTCTAAATGTCCCCATCACTCCCCCGCCTCCGGGTCCCCAATTCCACAGCCTTATTTCAGTCCCTTGTCANGCCTCCGGGTCCCCAATTCCACAGCCTTATTTCAGTCCCTTGTCATCTCTCCAACTACCACAGGGTGACGCCCTCTAGCCAATATTCACATTTACCCAGCGAGCTCTTTCTACATTGCAGTTAACTTACTGACAACTCCCCAAATTACCCCTTCCTGGTGACTCCTTGCTGGAGACTGAACCCCAAATTCTATAGCTTCCAGCACTTAGATTGTCTCCCCTGACCCGCCCACCGTCTTCTTACTCATGCTGCCTCACCCACATCCATGTCACAAACACTGA
>NW_023253332.1:0-4172 GCF_002007445.2 Ailuropoda melanoleuca
TACATGGGTGTATGCATTGGTTAAAACTCAAATTTGTGAACTTCATTTTATGTAAATGTTACATCAAAAGACATTATAAGTAAATATTGAATGCTAGCTAATGATATTGAAGTACTGAAGTACTGACAGGGACTTTTACAAATGTCTGAAATTTACATTAAAATTCACCAAAAAATAAGATGGATTGATGGATGGAAGGAGGGGTAGATGGATGGCCATGTATATGATAAAGCAAAGATAGTAACATGTTAATATAGAACAACTTGGTGAACTATCCTCCATGTGCCCCATACTAATCACAGCCTCCACCTCTCCCTCTAAAATTATAATCACCTTCTTGTGTTATGTTATGGTTTTATCACCCAGGGGTGCACAGTTTATTTGCTCCCTGTTTTAACTTGGTAAACCTCCACTCTGTCCCTTTCTCTCCCATACAATATATCTGTGGAAGGACCTGCATTCTTTCACCTGTAGAGCTTCCTCTGATCTAGACTTCGATGACTGCGTGCTCATGGTACAGGCCAGCATGTTCCTCTATCCCCTATATTCCCCTATATTCCCTGCACATTGGCCCCTGGATCCAGAGGATTGATGACACCCAGATTCCATCCTTTTGGTGGGATGAAGTGGTGGTATTTTCTTGTACCAGGAGGCACATAATGTCTGCTTTTCGCTCTTTTTAATGCTGGCAGTTTTTTTGTGCTCTAGGTTCATAAATTCATTTGAGATAGATAGGATGGTGGTATTCTAATTTTATCACATTGTTTTCATTGGTTGGCTGAAATAATTTTATAAAAAGATGTTTCCCGTCATCTACCATTTTGGTTACCCAGTTGCAAGGTTGATAAAGGATAGGCAGGATAAACAGTCGATTCTTTGTTTTTATTCACAATTTTCACAATAATAAATTGGTTATCTGTCATCTTCAGAAGGTGAGCAGTAAGTTTTCTATTTAGATATTATTATGAAATGATGGATTTAAACATATTTAAACGTTATCCTCGTTAAGGTTCAAATTGTTTCACCTTTGACCTGTGGAGCCTTTTCCAAAATGGCTGCTCAGCTTTTTGTCCACAACTCTGGTACCCTTTGAAAGCCTCCCTGCTCTGTGGTAGGTCAACATGCTCTAGTTCATCTCTATATTTCCTACTCCAGACCTAGAACCAGCCATTTCACCAAGAAGCTCTATTTTCTTTTAATGAAACATAGTATTCCAAGATCATAATCTGGGCTCTAGAGCCACCCATTGTTCCTAGGGAATGGCATTTCCTTTCTTCCATACTAAGAATCCTACTTCTCAAGGACAACCCATCTATCAAGAGGATGATAAAACAGAATATCCCATACCTATAATAATTGTACAATCATCTCAGAATCAGAATAATAAAGCCACTACAAATTATGATTAAATAATCAAAACTTTTTTCTTAGGTGGACCTCATTCTCTTTTTTTTAAAAAAGATTGATTGATTGATTGATTTGAGAAAGAGAGCAGGGGGAAGGGCAGAGGGAGAGGGAGAGAGAGAATCTCAAGCAGATTCCCCACTGAGCGTGGAGGATAAGGGGCTCGATCTCACAATCCATGAAATCATGACCTGAGCCAAAACCAAGAGTTGGACGCTCAGCCAACTGCACCACCCAAGCACCGCCTCTCCTCTTTTTCAATGGTTGTGCCAGATCTATGTGGATAGATCATATTACCTTTACATATCGTAATCTCCCTCTTTTAATCCTCATTAAGTCTTAGCTCTACAAGCAACCATGTATCTCATGCTCACCAGCAGTCTTGTGTCAATGTCTTGCTAATCTTCCTGGTGGACTTGATCTCCAGGAGATACTGTAATAAGGGCCAATGAGAACAGTATTCCCTGAGTTCCTGCTTGTTGATCAAGTTTGTGTCAATCCTATCATATATAAAACCCTTCGCTCATATTTTCTTTCCTTGAGCATCTCAAATATATATTCCACTTTCCCCTGGAATAAAGCTTTGCTGTCAAAACTCTGATAATAAGCTGATTTTCTTTCCTTCACGAGTCACATGCTTTTTGTGCCTAACTGCTCCAAGAAAATTTTTATGTCTCTTTGAAGTCCAGCAATTGTTCTAGAAAATGTGCTGGTGTTGGTAGTTCTGGGTCAGTATTCTTAGGTACACAGTGTGCTCTTTCAATCTGTAGGACAAAGCACTCCAGAAAATATTTCAGGTAACTTTTCTTGATTTTCAGTTCTAACAGGTTTGGTTCCATTTCTTTGCTCTTCTTCCTCTCCACAGGCTCCAATTATCCATATTTCAGACCTTTCTTATCATCTCTATTTGTCACTTCTCTCAAATCCTTTTTTATTTCTTCATTTCTTTTTGATTTTTAAATTATAATTCTTTTTACCTTCTATTATGTCTGCTCTATTGTTCCTTCTGGTTTGGCCTTCTTTTCTAAAATGATTTTTCTCCTTTTAATTCTAGTTCTTTCTTGAATTCTGTCATTTGTATCTTTTATCATTTTCTTATTGTCTTGTAGCTCTTTTGAAAAGTATATCACTGCACCTAGCCCTTTCCCAACAGGTCTTTCTGGCATGCTTTCATTTCTACAACTCCTTTAATTTTCACACAGAAACTGTAAGCCCAGGGGTGCCTGGTGGCTCAGTTGGTTAAGTGTCTGCCTTTGGTTCAGGTCATGATCCCAGGGTCCTGGGATCGAGTCCCTGCTCAGCGGGGAGTCTGCTTCTCCCTCTCCCTCTGCCCCTCCCCCTGCTTGTGCTCTTGCAAATGCACTGTCACTCTCTCTCGAATAAATAAAATCTTACAAAGAAAGAAAGAAGGAAAGAAATAAGGAAGGAAGGAAGGAAGGAGGGAAGGAAGAAAGGAAGAAAAGAGTAAGCCCAGAGAGTGTTTACTCATACAAGTTCACTTTTCAGAGGACGAAAAACAACTTAATTTTTCAAACAAATTTGCATTCTAATGTTTTCTTTGGAGAAGCAGTTCACAAAAGCAAACAGTCCACAAGGGACTGAGAACTCCCAAAGGCAGGCCATTCTTGCTCCAGGAGCTGGGGCTTCTTTCAGGTAACTGTTTTCCCCTTTCATACTTCAAAAGCAAATGAACTATCAATTTAGTTAGAAGAAAGCACACCCACAACACAACCCCTTCAAAAAGGCCTAATGAATCTTGTTTCATTTCGACTGCCCTGTCAGTTCAGCTTCTGCTTTTGAGGTCCCACAGAAGAGAATCATCTCTGTTCCTTTGTGTGAATCAAAGAGAGAGATCAGTGACATATTGAATTAGTGTGAAAAGGAGTTTCAAATGCAGGCACCGTCCAACACCAACGCTGAGCATAAACTGTCCTCACTGAGATGTTTGATCAATTGCTTGATGCCAAGCAATATTTATTTAATTAGATATTTGTCTCTCTTCACATAGGAGGACAGAGTACTAGTTTTACAGAGGAACAAATTGAACAATTTCCTATCAAGAAAGTAGAAACTTGCCCTCACAATGTTTTAACCACGTGATCTTTGAAATGCAAGTTGTCTCCATGGTTATTTGCCATTTTGTTTGGATCGATAAAAATAATTTATTTAATATTAAGATAAACGCCTATGAAAAATAATTATCTTACATTGGAAGTATAGAAACACCCAAGCAATCCTTTGATTAAGGCCAAAATCTCTGAGCATTTGCATATAAAAAGGAGTTACAAAACTTGGGTAATTATGAAAACCTTGCATTAGGTCTGGCCCCCTAGGTAGAGCCTCTTGAGTCCCTAAAAATCCTTCTAGACTTTCCCAGCAAGAATTTCCTGTGCACTTCCCTGCATGCACCCAAGACTTGGTCGAGATCATTCCCAAAGCGTAATAAAGGCTACAGCCCTGTGCTCAGGCTATCAGGCACTAAGCAATACACAAGGCAATCATTGATAATGCTAAACTATAACTTGGATGGGAAAGGGAAAAAAAGACAAAAAAAAAAAAAGAAAGAGAGACTTAAAAGGGAAAGATGAACATGAGCTGGGGAATAGGACAAAAGGAAAGAAAGAAAAGCTTGGCATCCAACAATAGTCACCTCCAGGAATGTACAGCACGGTGACTGGACTTAAGATTACTGAAGGGGTGGGGCGCCTGGGTAGCGCAGTCGTTAAGCGTCTGCCTTCGGCTCAGGGTGTGATCCTGGCGTTCTGGGA